>NC_053026.1:315990563-316108472 GCF_003073215.2 Triticum urartu | reverse complement strand
GAAGATAGATCATTGAGATAAAAGAATGTAGAAGAAAATGCCAACTTCTTCTACAAAAGAGCTTGAAAAGGTATCCTTAGGAGAAGGGTCGAACGGAGTTGTTGGAAAAAACCAACAACGAAAAGAATAAGCTTGATATGGTCTTATGGAATACATCTCAACTTATGAGGTGACAACCTGCCACCCACGGGAAAAGAATTGATTGGATTTATATGAACAAGGAGACGAGAAACTTATTTCACCGGGAGGATAAAAGAAGAACTTGGGTCATTTATAAGCACCATAATAGCAACAAACCTTAGAGAAGGCTTTAGGTGAAATATAACCCAAGATAACTCCAATGACGAGATTGATGGATTTAAAATATCTCATTCATGACAACATGTGAATCATGAAACATGAATTCAAATTATCAAGAATGACATAATACCACCTCCAATGATACGGAAGAAAGAATTGCACTCCAGATTACAGGATGAAGAAAGCATGAGCTCCTCAGAAAAGAATGTTGATGAACGCTTCGAGAAGGAATTAAATCCTTTATGAACCATCATGTAGAGTCTCCATGAAGAACTCCGGTAAGAAAAGAATGATCAAATGAAAGGAAAAAGAGGTCGAAAACACAAGGTGAATCCTTGCAATGATTTGATGGATCTTTGGAATGATAATTGAAATAACTTTGAGCTCCGGAAAATAAAGATGGACAACTTGAATCGAGAATTTGATGAACCTCCGAAATAAGGAATTAATCACTTGGATGGAGCAAGAATAAGAATTACGTTATGCGTATCCTTCACCAATTAAATTGATGACAATCAACGGATTTGGCAAACTACTTATTCTCATAGAAAGGATTAAGATAGATATAACATAACTTGAGAACGTCTTCAATGAACCGCCGGTAGGATTGAAACAACGAATGAATTAATATGATAAACGAAGGAAGAGGAACTCTTGAACGAACCACCGTAAGAATTGAAAATGATCGAAGTAGGGGTGAATCACCGGTAAGAATTAGCAAATGAACGAAGGTGCTTGAGAGAATTTAGATACAAGAGAATGAAGGGATCACGAACTGATTAGAGATTACTTGAAAGAAGCACCGGTAAGATAGGAGAATGATAACTGACAGCTGAGAATGAATAAACCTGAATTGATGGACTCCGGGTAACAAACTAAGAAGACTCTTGAATTGCTTCGGATAGGTGAAAAGAATTTTTCATGATCAAAACAATTACGGGAGGATGGCAACAAACTAGAATCACGAATCTTTAAGAGAATGGAGCAAGATTAAAGAGAAACTCTTCTTCAGTCTTCAAATTCTGAGAATGACGATGAGAAACACCACTGTGAATTGTTGAGATACTCCGAAAGAATCAAAAGCGAAGAGGTAGAGCCAACGATGAAAAGAATTTAACCGATCTTGGAGAAAGACATTTGACTGATGATAAATCATTCTTACGTCAAACTTTGAAAGATTTGAGAATAGCTCCGGTAAAATAAGAAGAGTCAGGTAAGATCCTGGGAAAAGACCTGTGGGTTAGGGCCCACTCAAAAGAAACATCGTAGAACGATTACTTGAAAAAGGAGATTGCACTGGTTGAATTAAATGGCTTGAATAAGATAAGAACCTCGCAAAAGCTTGAACGGATTGAGAATGGAAGCGAATCTTCTGAGATATCTTGAGCACTCCGGAACAATTGAATAGCGAGAAATGAATGAATATGAGAGCACCGGTAAGAGAAGGTACTTGAAACGAGGAAAAAGGATATGATCAACACCAAAAGCTTGAACTGAATCCACCGGAGAAGAAAAGAATGAAGAATGACGAACGAGTAGAGCATCTTCATGAGAAACACCGGGTAAAAAAACATGAAGGAAAAAGAATGGAGAGACTTCCATCAATAAAATGGATAGTGATTAAGAAATCTGAATCCTTGAAGAAAAAGGGTGGGTGGGCGGGAAAACAAATGCAACTTGGAATGGATGAAACGAACACCGTTGGAAAACCCAAGAGGTGATCTTGCGGATGTTGAAGTGATCGGATCGACTTGAAGAGAAAAAACGCCAGTTGAAAAGGACGGACATGACAATCTCGATTATCATGAGGATTGGTATCCACATCGGAGTATGAGAACACCATTTCGGAAAAAGTATGGAATCAACATTTGACTTCGAAGCAACTCGAATACCACAACTCAAAAACAAAACAAAGGATTGGCTTGCAGAATAAGCCAGAACAAACATATGATAGAGATTTCGTCCGAAGTTTTCGTGGTGGGGCCTACACGGGCTCGATCGTACAACACCATCATGTACAAGGCAGTGCACATGACATACGAAGCGTCCCCGAGTCGGCATAGCCAAGGACTCTTTAAGACACAACGAGACCACTGGAAAACCAACCGTGAATAGGCGGACCACTAGACGTCGAACCCCAATTTCATATCATACATCTGTCGGAAAGATATCCTAAGAGCTACATGAATTCCCACTTATAAACTCCCAAAATTTTCCGGTTATGCAATCAGGTGTTGGGGATACAGGGGAAGCATAATATCTCACCCAAACTAGCAAATCTTACATCCAGCTGTATCCATCCTTCAACACATAACCAAGAAACCTTCGGAAATCGTCTACCTCAACCTTCGAAAATCATCCGTTATACGAGTTATGGCAATACTCCCGAACTCCCGCCCCAGTACTGGGTGGCGTCGAGGTTATCTCACCAACAACTGCATAAAAGAGATTTTCGATGTCGGCGAAACTAAACTCAGGTATTCCAGAACTGCAACGATAAAATTGTGACGACAACACCTCGGAGCTCAACTCCCCGGGACACTGCCACAACCCCTAAATGATAGGAGGCACCAAGAACAATGTTCTCGTCACAAATCGATCGGAACGATTCCAAGATACCCGCGTGATCCTAAAAAAAATTTAGTGAAATTTGAGAAGAGAAGAGCCAAAACTCTACGTCAGGATGCCTCACTAGAGCGATGAAGGGACTGGGAAGTAAAAAAGAATTCCTAACTCTCCGATATATATAATCCTAAATGACTCAAAACATTTTTCTAGACTCAACAACGGCCGCTAAAAAACGATCAAGCAGTGGGGCTCCTAAGGTCGGGAAATGCTCTGATACCAACTTGTAACGCCCTCGATGCGGCTATATCTCCCATGTGTCGAAGCACGACTTAGAGGCATAACCGCATTGAAAGCAATGTCGCAAGTGAGGTAATCTTCACACAACTCATGTAATACATAAGGGAAAGAGATGCATAGTTGGCTTACAATCGCCACTTCACACAAATACATGAATAAAGCATGTAACGCCCTCGATGCGGCTATATCTCCCATTGTCGAGCACGACTTAGAGGCATAACCGCATTGAAAGCAATGTCGCAAGTGAGGTAATCTTCACACAACCCATGTAATACATAAGGGAAAGAGATACATAGTTGGCTTACAATCGCCACTTCACACAAATACATGAATAAAGCATTACAACATCCAAATACAATCAAGGTCCGACTACGGAACCAAAATAAAAGAAGAACCCCAAATGCGACAGGTCCCCGATCGACCCCAACTGGGCTCCACTACTGATCAACTAGAACGAAACAACACAAAGGACAAGATCTTCATCGAGCTCCTCCTTGAGCTTGGTTGCGTCATCTGCACGGTACATCGGCACCTGCAAGCTGGTTTTGGAAGTATCTGTGAGTCACGGGACTCAGCAATCTCACACCCTCGCGTCAAGACTATTTAAGCTTATGGGTAAGGTAAAAGGTATGAGGTGGAGCTGCAGCAAGCGACTAGCATATATGGTGGCTAACATACGCAAATGAGAGCGAGAAGAGAAGGCAAAGCGCGATCGAGAAACTATGATCAAGAAGTGATCCTAGAACAACCTACGTCAAACATAACTCCAACACCGTGTTCACTTCCCGGACTCCGCCGGAAAGAGACCATCACGGTTAACACGCGGTTGATGTATTTTAATTAAGGTCAACTTCAGGTTATCTACAACCGGACATTAACAAATTCCCATCTGCCCATAACCGCGGGCACGGCTTTCGAAAGTTCAAATCCCTGCAGGGGTGTCCCAACTTAGCCCATGACAAGCTCTCACGGTCAACGAAGGATATACCTTCTCCCGAGACATTCCGATCAGACTCGGTATCCCGGTTCTACAAGACACTTCGACAAGTTAAAACAAATCCAGCAACACCGCCCGAATGTGCCGACAAATCCCGATAGGAGCTGCACATATCTCGTTCTCAGGGCACACTCAGATGGCTCCTACGAGTAAAACCAACCCTCAGTTGCCCCGAGGTGGCCCATCGCTCGGTCGGACCAACACTCAGAGGAGCACTGGCCCGGGGGGTTAAATAAAGATGACCCTTGAGTCTGCAGAACCCAAGGGAAGGCTAGGTGTGAAATGGTAAAACCAAGGTTGGGCATTGCTGGAGGAGTTTTTCAAGGCGAACTGTCAAGGGGTTCCCATTATAACCCAACCGCGTAAGGAACGCAAAATCCGGGAACATAACACCGATATGACGGAAACTAGGGCGGCAAGAGTGGAACAAAACACCAGGCATAAGGCCGAGCCTTCCACCCTTTACCAAGTATATAGATATAATTAAATAAGAGATATTGTGATATCCCAACAAAATCCATGTTCCAACAAGGAACAAACCAATCTTCACCTGCAACTAACAACGCTATAAGAGGGGCTGAGCAAAGCGGTAACATAGCCAAACAACGGTTTGCTAGGACAAGGTGGGTTAGAGGCTTGGTTCAACAATATGGGAGGCATGATAAGCAAGTGGTAGGTATCGCAGCATAGGCATAGCAAAGAGCGAGCAACTAGCAAGCAAAGATAGAAGTGATTTCGAGGGTATGGTCATCTTGCCGCAAGGAAGAAGAACGAGTCCATGAAGAAGACAAACGGACGTAGACGAACGGGTCCTCACAAACGCGACGTTATCGGAACCAACCCAAAGAAGCAAACACCGGAAAGAAGCACACAACATAGTAAACAACCACCACATAATCATGGCACGATGCACAATCAAGTATGATGCATGTCCGCTTTAATGAAGCATGGCATGGCAAAAATGCACAAACAATCCTACAAATTAAGTGGAGCACAATATGCAACTCCGTTGCATATTGACGAAACACCACGTGACTTATTTAGTTTGATCTTGTTTATGTACCCAACAATATTAAATGTTGTTAAACATGGCAAGAGGGTGAAGCATGAAAACTACCTATCTAGGCAAGTTTAAATGAGGCCGGAACAACAAACAACAAGTCCGGAAAATCCTATGTGCATATTTGGTTATGGTACTGTTCTGCCCTAAACACAATTTTAGAGTTGTTAAACATGCAAAGAGATGCCACCATGTTAAACTAGGCATTTTTCTACCCCATTTACATATAAAGTTTTAAACCGAGCTACGGTTATTAGTTATGAATAAATCATTTTAACATGGCATAGGAGCAAATTAATGCAAACAGCATTTTAAACATTTCTAAACATAGATGAAAGTTGCAAATTATGAACTAGACAAAATTCTAAGCAATTTCATATATAATATTTAATCCGATGCACGGTTTGAAGTTATTAAATGCATGAACATGGAGGGTTTTTCTGCAAAACCTACAGTCTCTGATTAAAATAGCAAAACTGGCGCTGGAAAAAAATACACGGCCGAAACTAGCTGGGCCAAAGGAAGGAAGAAAAAAAAAGAGGCACTAGGGTGTGCCTCACATTGGGCCTGGCCTGGTCGGAAGGGGGCGCTGGGCCTCGCTAGAGGAGGCTGACCCGCGGTTGCAGCCCACATGAGCAGCCTGAATCGGTCACGGGCGAAGGGGCGGGCGAAACTACTCGTTTCTGAAGAACAGAAACAATGGCGTCCATGGCGACAGGAAGCAGGAGGTCGCCGCGGCGGGGCTCTTTCCGCCGGATCACGCCAGATCCCGCGGGAAAGGAGCGAGGGCGAACAGGATCCAGGCACGAGGAGTCGAGGCAGGGGCTTCAGGAGGCGAATTTGACGGGGCTGCTGCTAACCGAAAAAAGGCAGAGTTCAGACTTTAGATAGAGAAAGGGGAAGGGAAGGAGAGTGACAGCAGGGGAGATGGCAGGGACGCGATGGGGCGACCTGAATGCTCACCGACGAGGTCAGCGGTTGCAGGGCCGATTGGCTGGCGCAGACGGGCGCTCGCTTGCGCGGTCACCGGGCGCGACAGGATCGAGCAGGACGAAGCGCCGGCTTGTCTCGACGAGAGGAAGGAGGCGGTAGTAGATGCAGGGAGCCTGAGATGGGGATGACAAGCTGACGAGGGGCGGATCGCGGCACTGGATGTCCGGTAGAAACAACTGCGGTGGAAGGACATTCCTGAGTTCAACCAGTGGTGCATGTCCTTGAAGAAAACATCGGCGGGATCGCGGTTAAGATAGCAGCAGAGCTAGTGAGAACAGAGACACGATGTGCTAAGGAGAACCTGCAGTTCGGAGCGCTGGGACCTTGAGTAAGGGCGGCGAGGTCCATTCTGCTAGTCGGTGAGGAAACGGGGACAGGGCGTTCCACGGCTGCGGGGTGTGGAAGGAGGAGCTCGTGCTCCTGGTCGCTGCATGGGTAGCGCCCCGATCCTGACTTAATCAGGCATTGGGCTGCCTGCGGGAGAGCTCAGGAGGATGGGGCTCTCCGCTGGACGACAAGGGAGGCGAACAGCTTGGGGTGTGTGCAGAAACTTCGGTGAGCGTGCGGGTGTGCTTGCCGGCATGAGTAGGAGGATGATGGTTGGCTACGCGATATTGGCGGCCGCGGAAACACGGAGGGTCGAGAGAGTGATGAGTAAGTGTGGTAGTCGTTGGGGAAGACGAGAGAAACCAGGTCGGTGCGACGGCGCGAGCGAAAGAGGAGAGGTAGTTCTAGTTAGTTCAATTAGAACCTAGGAGTCTTGAATATAGGAAAGAGGGAGTTTGGATTATTGATTGAAAATCACGGTCGAGAATATGGTGGAACCAAATGAAAAACGGTGATGATTTGTAGAGTTGGGGATGATCACACAAGGACGATAGCCCGGGGGTCCGGACATTTTCGGGGCGCGCGCGAGGAGGGCCGCGAGCTGACGAGAGAGTTTAGGTAGGCCTGACGGTGAGGTAGTGGCTGTGCAGAAGGCTCAGCTGAGAGAAGAGAAGAAGAGAGAGGCCCGGCGACTGTTTCCGGAGACCGAAAACGTCCGACGTTAGACCGACTATACTGCCGCTATAGTTATCCGTTGGGGCATCAAACGAATCCGAATGCGTTGAAACTTGATCGGTCTACTACCATAATAAGACCACACCAACTCTCATCATTCCGAGAACTTTTCTGGCCACTTATAAAATATTATTTCAGACATGTCGTGGGCGCGTGCAAGTGTGTCTGAGCTCAGAACGGACAACGGACGGAACTGGAAGACCCGGACGAATGCAAGTTTTGAAAACATGATGATGCAATGTACATGATGACATGACAAAATGCAACATGCAAGCGAAAGACATGGCAACGCAGCGAATAACTGGAGGACACCTGGCACATCGGTCTCGGGGCGTTACAGCGAGTGTGTCTGAGCTCAGAACGGACAACGGACGGAATCGGAAGACCCGGACAAATGCAAGTTTTCAAAACATGATGATGCAAAGTACATGATGACATGACAAGATGCAACACGCAAGCGAAAGACATGGCAACAACAGCGAATAACTGGAGGACACCTGGCACATCGGTCTCGGGGCGTTACAGACAGGGTTGGGATATATATACCCACGGGTGAGATTTTGAAAAATTCTTCAAACTCCTCAACCCGCGCGTGTGTCCTGATCTGCCTCCTCAGGTCTCCGGATCATCTCCTCACCGCCAGTGAACTCCCGCCACTGGTTTCCATCGCCGTCAACGGAAATCTGCTCCACCGTTGTCACCATAGCGAACTCCCGCTGAACTAGGGTATGGGTTCGCCCCTTGTGCTATTCTTTTACCTCTGATTCATAGAACATTGTTTTGCCATGATCCTTACCACGTATGCAAACACTCTATCCACTGAAACCATCCTTTAGGTTAGATTTGATTTGAAAATTTAGGGTTAGGTCTCCGCCGAAGTCATCTCGGACCGACCGAGTTGTAGAAATCGGTCTCACCGATTTGGCTTAGACCGTAGCACTTGAAATTTTCGGTCTGACCGAAATCCGCAAATCGGTGTGACCGAGTTCAATTCTCTGTGAAACCCTAGCAGTCTCGGTGCCACCGAACTATGACTCGATCTGACCGAGTTCACTAGTTTAGGTTCCAAAAGCTGCTTCGGTATCACCGAGTTTACAAATCGGTAGCTCTGAAATGCTTTGTGTGGAGAACTAAAACTAAGTTTTTGAGTCATCTGTTTTGCAAAAACTCTACACTTTGTGATGCTTATCCACTCTATCTCGTCTACATCTATTCACAGGGTCTGCTGTCAGTGAGTTTGCAGAGATGTCTGATCAGAGTGACAGTCAGAACAGGCCTGAGGAACATGTGCAGCTGAGTGAGGGTTCAGATCCCTCGAGCACTTCTGATGATGGCAGCAGGAGCACTCCCAACAACTTGCCAAAGGCAGCCACCAGATCTAGGAAGAAGAGAACCTCATAATCTGAGGATGAGGATTATGTTGCCACTGAGGAGGAAGTAAGCTCCAAGAAGAAGGTGCTGAAAAAGGAGTATGGCACAGCTGCTACAGTTAAGCCAGGAATGAATAAGAAGGCTCCAACAAAAAGAATTCTTACGTCTAAGGCCAGAGCCTCTACTCAAGAAACAATGGAGTTCACTCTTGAACCCAAAGAAGCTGGAGAGGGAAAGAAGAGAAAGGAAAGAGTCAAGAAGACCATTGCCAGAGTCATTGGCAAGCCCTCCATGATGAAAGATCCCTCTGGAGATGAAGAAGAAGAAGAGGATGCTCCAGCACCCAAAGCTCAGAAGCTTATGGGAGATGCTATAAAGTCAGGGGCTGCAACATCAAAGCCCAAGACAGCCCCCAAAGCTCAAGATCAGAAGCCTCCTAGGCCCAAGAGGAACACCAGAGTATACCTACTGAAGAAAAGAACAAGGCCCCGGTGCCTGAAGCTGAAGAAGAAGATGATGAGTCTCGTATTTTGAGAAAATTGAAGCCCAAGATTCCAGACCACAATGATACTCATCCAGTAGCTGAAGACATGCACGTCAGAAAAGATGCTGGACTGAGATTGTGGAGAAAGTCTGATCCTTATGCTGTGAGGAGAAGGACTGCAGTTGACTACCGGTTTCACATAAAGGAATAGCAAGACTTTTATGAAACTATCCTGCTTGACAAGAATCCCATTGTGAGTGACATGAAATGGGTCGATTAGGAATTCATTCAGGAGAATGAAGATCACTTTCCAGGAGTTTATGACAGCTTCAAAGCATGTGGAGTAGATGAGTTTGTTGGACAGAAGCTCACAAAATGGAATTATGAGTTGATCATGCAGTTTTACTCCACTGCTCACTTTTACCCAGATGAGAAGATCATATGGATGTCTGAAGGTACTAGGTACCAATCCACTGTTGAAGAATGGGCCAAGCTGGTCAATGCCCTAGAAGAACATGAGGATGACTTGGATGTGTATGCCAAGAAGAAGAAAGACCACAACTCCATGGCAAACATGTATAAGGAGATCCCAGATAAAGCTTTGGAGACTCACAAGCTTGGATCTGTACATTTCTTGTTGTCTGGTCTGCCTACTATCGACTAGATCCTAAGGCACACTCTGCTACCCAAGTTAGGAGATCACAATATGATCACAGGGCACTCTATCAACCTGCTACATCTTTTTGATGTCCCTCAGAAGTTCAAGGTCATGAGTCTAATTATAGAGACAATTAAGAGGACTGCTGCTGACCAGAAGAGAAGCTGTGGGTATGCTCCACACATTCAGAAGCTCATTAACTCCAAGATGGGCACATGAACATATCTGTTGGATAAGGAGCATCTACCCCTGCATCCTGAATTTGAAGACAACACTGTTGTGATGAATGAGGAGGAACCATCATCAGTTCAAGCACAGGAGAAGAGAGCCAAAGCAAAGGCTGAGAAAGCTGCCAAGATGCCAAGTGTTGAAGAGGCATCTCAGGTTTTCTTGAAGAGCAAGCAAGATCAACTTGCATATCTGATCCAGTCTACACCGAGGATTGAGAAGGGCTTGGCCACCCTGACTCAAAACCAGGAGAGCTTGGAGAGGATCGTAGAAACTAAGTTTTATGATCTTGATCTCAAAGTAACTTAGATACAGACTGTCGTTGAGCAGCTTCAGGAGGAAGCAAAAGAGAAGAGAGGCAAGGCAACCATAGATGCATTTCAGCGAGTGCCAAGGAGTTAAAGGTCTGCTGTCGTGACAGTGACAGATTCCAAAGCTACAACATCAGCACCAGCAGCTACAGCTCCAGTGCCACCTCCACCAGCCACTCCACCAGCTCCAACTACATCAACGGATGCCTTCATCCTTGGAGTTTTCTCTACACCACCTCCCGAAGACCAAGCCCGAGAGACGCATAGCACTATGCATATTTGAACTTTTTGGTAACTTTTTGCCAAAGGGAGAGAAATATGTATAGACCTTAATGCTTGTTTAGATGATACTATCTTTTATATCCATATATGATCATTCACTTGCTTGGTGATGGGTGCATGCTTTTAATTTCTATCATTTTGAACGCTCCACCAAGATGTATGTGACATGGAAGAGTAACCCATGATCCTAATCGATTGTGCATTTGCATTCAAAAGCAAATTTTAAATAATGCACAAATTTAGGGGGAGCTCTTGCTTATCACATACTTCTCAAAGCGATGATGTTTTTCAATATTAATATCATCTGTTGAAGCTTTGATCTATATGTTGTCATCAATTACCAAAAAGGGGGAGATTGAAAGTGCAACTATCCCTGGGTGGTTTTGGTAATTCCTAACAACATATAGCCCATTGAGCTAATACTATTTCAAGATAAATATTTCAGGAAAGCTCAATGTTTGGCATGGCATGGATCAGAAAGTGGACCCCTCAAAATACTAAGAACACATGTTGGCTCAAGCTCAAGACTCTACATTTACTTTTAGTGGTCCAAGATCACATTGAGTCCATAGGAAAAGCCAATACTATTAAAAGGGGATGAGGTGTTGCTTAATGAGTTACTTGCTCGAAATGCTTAGTGATATGCTCCAAAGCCCTCAACTACTTTCTCATATCCACATATGTCACAAACCAAAAGTCAAACTCGGACCCACCGAAATTTCCTACCCGGCGCCACCGAGTTCATTTGACATAGCCACTGCCACAAACCCTAGTCATTTCGGTCTCACCGATAGGGATCTCGGTCTCACCGAGATGGGATTGCAAACTCTCTGTTTTCCTTCGTAACGTTTCGGTCTAACCGAGATGAGCGATCGGTCTCACCGAGTTCACAATGCAAACTCTCTGTTTCCCCTTCGTAATGTTTCAGTCTAACCGAGATGAGCGAATCGGTCCCACCGAGTTTGCCTGACTAACTCTCTATTTGCCTATTATCAAAATCGGTCCCACCGAGTTTGTTTAATCGGTCTCACCGAGATTACGTTATGCCCTAACCCTAATGGAATCGGTCCCACCAAAAATTTCACATTTTGAACTAAATCGGTATGACTGAGTTTCATGATTCGGTCCCACCAAGTTTGGTGAATTGTGTGTAACGGTTAGATTTTGTGTGGAGGCTATATATACCCCTCCACCCAATCTTCATTCATGGAGAGAGCCATCAGAACATGCCTACACTTTCAACATACATTTTCTGAGAGAGAACCACCTACACTTGTGTTGAGGTCAAGATATTCCATTCCAACCACATAAATCTTGATCTCTAGCCTTCCTCAAGTTTCTTTCCACTCAAACCCTCTTTCCACCAAATCCAATCCTATGAGAGAGAGTTGCGTGTTGGGGAGACTATCATTTGAAGCACAAGAGCAAGGAGTTCATCATCAACACACCATCTATTACCTTTTGGAGAGTGGTGTCTCCTAGATTGGTTAGGTGTCACTTGGGAGCCTCCGTCAAGACTGTGGAGTTGAACCAAGGGGTTTGTACGGGCAAGGAGATCGCCTACTTCGTGAAGATCTACCCTAGTGAGGTAAGTCCTTCGTGGGCGATGGCCATGGTGGGATAGACAAGGTTGCTTCTTCGGGGACCCTTCGTGGGTGGAGCCCTCCATGGACTCGCGCAACCATTACCCTTCGTGGGTTGAAGTCTCCATCAACGTGGATGTACGATAGCACCACCTATCGGAACCACGCCAAAAATCTCCGTGTCTATATTGCGTTTGCTCCCTCCAAACTCCTCCCTTTACCTTCATATGCAATTGTTTTACATTCCGCTGCTATACTCTTAGAATTGCATGTGTAGGTTGATTACTTGACTTGTGCTAAGTTGTTAAAATCTGTCAAGACTGAAAATTGGGAAAATGCTAGATTTTTTTGGTCAAGTAGTCTAATCACCCCCCCCTCTAGACATACTTTCGATCCTACAAAGGGAGTTGTAGATCGGAAATATCAAACAAGTAATCACACTAACGAAGACGAACTGGATCCAAATAGTTCCACCGAAGACCAGCACCAACCAAATCCCGTGAGATCCGACGGAGACACACCTCCACAATCCTCCAACGACACTATTCGCACCATCGGGGCTTGGATAGGACGTGGGAGACATTATTTCTACTGAGGGACATCGCCGCCGCCACACAACCCCAGTCAAGACGCTTAACCTAACAAAAATGAGAACGGGTCCTCCCGTCGGCAGGGGGCTGAGATCCTCTGCAAGTCCATGGACCAAAGGCCATCGGAGGTGGGGCGAATCGGCGCCAGCGCCGGCGGGAGGAGAAAGGAGACTTTTCTTGGGAGGAGGGAAGACACCAAATATCTGGTTTGTTGTTATGCCTAGGCCGTGCTTACACGCCGACAACGATCATTTGACTCAATATGTAGTCCATATTAAAATATCCAAAATATCTTATATTCGTGAACGGAGGGAGTAGTGTGTCCGTTACAACTTACAACACATGCACAACTACCTAGTTCTATATATATATAAAACTTTGTAAGATTTTTTTTTTGTGAGAAACAAAAAAACTTTGTAAAATGAAATATCACCAAAGTGTTTTTTTTAGAAAAATCACCAAAATGACTCCAATTGTTCTTTTAGAATCGACTCCAATTGGATTGGAGCAGCAACAACAACTCGTTCACTTGGGCTGGATGATCCCCTCCTGTACGAATCCTCTAGGCCCATGAAGATCGTAAACCAGAGGCCAACAGAAACCATCTGTACAATTTGGGGCAGCCCATCACCAACGCCGTCTGTGTCAATTTCCTCCGCTCAAAAAAAAAACGAGCAATTTCCTCAGCAAAAGCCATGTCGCCGCCGGCCGTCCTGGTTTCCAACGGCGCCGTCTCCCCGCACGCTCCTCCTTCCGCGGCTGCTTTCCTCGAGTCCACTCCGGGAGCCTACACTACCGCGCGCGCATCCTCCACCGGCCTCATCCTCTGGTGGCCACGCCACCTCCTCCGCCTCGCCGACTCCGCGCGCCTTCTCGCCCAATCCCGCCCCCACCTCCTCGGCCTCCCTGCCCCGCCGCCGGGTACTCTCTCCACAGCGCCCATCGAGCCTCTCGTTAACCAATCCGTGCGGGTCGGCGTCCACGAGATGCGGAGCCGGATGCTGGCGCTTGGGGAGTGCTGCTCGGGGGAAGATATGGCGCTCACGGCGTTGGTTCGAGCTGGTGGGGCGGCGGAGGGTTTGGAGGTTTGCGTCCACTTGGGTGCGTACGTGCCTCCGGTCTTCGGGGACGCCGGGGCGAGGCTTGCAGTGGCCGGGAGCGGAAGGGAGGCCGCCGCCGCCAAGTACGCTCCTTGGGCCAGGATGAGGAAGAGTATGGAGAAGATGAGGCCTCCTGGAGCCACGGAGCTCTTGCTGACCAACGATGGGGATCGTCTTCTTGAAGGCAGTGTTACAAACTTCTTCGTCGTCTGCCGGAAGGTTAGAGACATTTTCACTTCAACGGCAACGGCAAGGATTCAGATTTCTCCCAGTGCAAACAAGTTAAAGTGGAACTAAACAACCCACCTAAAATTGGAACGCAATTTCATCTGTAGTTGCAATGCACAAGTGAAAGGCAATCTCTCAAATATCCTTAGGAGCGGTTCTAACTGGTACAAGGTTCACTCATATCTGTGTGACAGTCCACCAGTCTGTAGTGGTTTTCATGTCGCCATAATATAAATTGTGATGCTGGAGTCAGGCTAAAAGGATGAATCTTGGCATCTTCCTTTGCGTTAAATTTAAGATGGTAAAAATAAGGACCAAAGATCTTTATAGGTCTCTGTGTTATTACTAATTTTACTCTCATCTTTTTATTGGTAGTTTCCTTGCTTGTCTTCCTGCACTCTATGAACATAGCACTCGTATTCGCACTCCGAATTATTTACTCTACCTTTTCAGGATAATAGTTATGTTATTCCGATGATGTGTGTTTTTATTTTAAAATCTCAACATTTCTGTAGGAGGAACGTCAGTCAAATGAACCCTTGTCTGTTCAAACAATGGCAAATAAGTTTGAAGTACAAACAGCTCCACTAAGCGATGGAGTTCTCCCTGGAATTATGCGCCAGATAGTCATTGAGTAAATATTCTCTGTTTGCTCTAAATTCTATGCTCTTTGAATAAATGGCCAGATAGTGGAGGAAAATTCAGACTAACAAACATTAACTGGTGTCGACTTTGAGGTACCTGTCATGGGTTTTTCTCGGTATCATGATGCGTAATGGCCCCTTCTATATGGAAGACTCCTAAGAATAGAATCCCCAACTTCCTTAACAAACCATAACTTTATCTTCCTAACTAAACTGACCTGTTTGACAGTGCCCTTGCCTTGATCTCACAAGTTTACAGACTAGTTACCACACTTACCTTGGCGCGCTATGTAATTTTCCTTATTGTCAGGGTTGTTTCTGTAGGGCCAGTCTTACCCCTGAATTGTTATGTGAGCTATATTAATATACGGGGGAGCCCTCCTTTGTAGGGTTTAAGTTTGCCCAAAAATGTTTTTAAAAGGTTCATCATTAGGAACGGTTGATTCTTGAATTCTTTTTTAGATTTTTTGTGCTGCACATAATGTCAAATGCTGAATTCTTTTAACACAAGTTTATTTCTTTGGAATAGGGAATGCCATGATCTTGGGATCCCAGTACGTGAGGTCTCACCATCATGGTCCAAGCGTGAACTTTGGGAAGAAGCCTTTGTTACAAGTAAGAAGTCTTCTTCAAATCAGGAGCGAGCCCCGGCTGAGACATTGTGATCCCCTTTTTAGCATAATCTGCAGTTCACTCACTCCAATTTATCATATGACAGGTAGCTTAAGGCTTATCCAGCATGTGGAGACAGTTCAGGCACCTTTACTATGGGAGGACATAGAAACAAAAACCTGGAGTGATGTATCTTGGGCAGTGAAGCAATTTCAGGTACACATTATTTCTTTCTCGGACTTCTGCAGTTATATTTTCTGCGATATTGTAGTTGTTTTATTAATAATGTCATGCAATTTAAATTAGGGCGCTGGACACATCACCACACAGATACAGGTTAGTTATCCTGTGCCCCCGTGACGTATTTAACCTCACATCCAAGTTATATCGAATATAACTTCTTAAGATATGAGAGCAGCGAGGCCTTGTATTGGACAGATTAATAGTAACTATCTATGTTTCATAGTGTTAGATCAATAATTCAGCAACCCTCCATTTCTGTCTAATAATGACATCTCAACTGCCCACCTTGCAGAGGAAAATATCAGGGAGAGCAATAACTGAGGAATATGACATAAACTATTTCTTGTGATTTATGAATTGTCATGATTTCTGGGTGATGGGTCTTGGCTTGACCTTCATTTGTTCTTCAGATAAGGTGAAGCCAACTTTGCTGTTATCTTATGTTTTGCTGAGACTCCTTTACAAAGTAATTCGTCCTTTTCTTTCTTTCTTTTTTTGAAACCTGCGGTCGGTCCATTATTGAGACCAGGTTGTTACCAAGTCAAAACTATTCATTTGCTCCTCTGTTTATGCAGGCTGCCTAATCAAAACGGAGCTTCTAGTGTTGCCTTCATGCAAGGACTGTTCAAGAATTTAGAGAAATGGTTCCATGTTGTCCGTGAGAGATGCGTACCGTGTCCGTGTGTGTTGTGTGTGTGTGTGTGTGTGTGTGGTGTTGCTGTGCCTGGGAGGAGAGAACGACCAGCTCCACCTCTTCTAGGTCAGCACATGGGTTGGGCCCTATGGGCCTAAGACAGATGGGCAGGGTCCATACCGGTTTAACACTTCCTCTCAAGATGACAAGATGGATGGTAGATATAGATCAATTCCATCTTGTCACATGCAAGTTACAGCCCTTTGTCAAGCAGTCTGCAACCTGCTGTCTAGAGCTGACATGAGTAAGCCTGATGATCACAATATTAAGTTTCTTATTACTAAAAAAGCGATCAATTTCTACATGTTTTGTCATGTCATGTTGAGCTGGGTTATTGACAATGCTTATAGCAGACTGATTGTCGCACCACACTCTCAAGGGTCTCTTCCTCAGAAGTTTCAACTCGCTCAGTCGATTCTTCACCCAAAGCATCTCACTCAACCCTTGAGATAATGCTCTAATCTTAGCTTCCTCTGTTGATCTAGACACAACGGTCTTTTTCTTGCTTCCCCATGACACCAAATTTCCTCCCACAATCACATAATAGCCTGAAGTTGATATTCTATCATCTTGACAACTGGCCAAATCAGAATCACTATTGTCATCCACCTTAAGATGTCCACTCTTCGCAAACCACAACCCTTTGCTTGGAATGCCCTTCAAGAATCTTGAAATTCTGTGATGTATCAAGATGCCCCACTCCTTGGTTCATGCTTGTATCTACTCACCACACACACATGGTATATGTGATGTAAGGCCTGGTGTGACACAAGTATAATAACCTCCCAACCAGTTTATGATAACCTTCTTTATGCACTAGCTCACCTGATTGTGTTGTAACTTGATGATTTTGTTCAATTTGATTAGGGTTGCATGACATCTCATCATGCTCATACCACTCAAGAGATTCAAGGTGTGTTTTCGTTGGCACAAATATATTCCCTTCTCTCTCCGGGTCACTTCTATGATAAGTATTTTAGATAGCGCAAATCCTTTGCCGCAAACTCCTTGCTCATACACCCCTTCAATTTCTTTATTTCCTCATTATCAACTTCAGTGATGATAATATCATCAACATACACCGCAAGAATGGTCATCTTATCAGTGTGTCTATAGAACACCATTTGATCACCATTATATTGACCATGCCCCATATTTCAAACAACCCACCTGAACCTATCAAACCATGCCATCGGCAATTGTTTCAATAAACCTCGCCTCCTTGGCTTTCTTTGGTGTAGTGCTCCCAATTTTCATTGGGAACTTGTAAATGCTTAGAAAAATATTTTATGGTCTACAAAACAAAGTCAGAGTCCACATAAAAATATCCGCTCATATAATCTATTTCGCCAGATTCAAAGAAGGTTTTAACACAGCCATAATCAGACTCTACTCCTCCGTTACCCCCTTTACCTAAATCCCAAGATTCTTGATTAAATCGATTTTTTCTAGCAACACCGAGCTCGAGTAACACTATAGTCCATAAATGCCCCTCCAGATGTTCAACCCTCCATAAAAGAAATGCAATATCATCCATGGTGGGTAATTGTGACGAGGGCATTGATCAAGAAGAGAGTGATACCTTAGATAGGTTTTAACTACGCTTTCACCTGGTTTTGGTAGAAAGTTTCCAATCATGCATCTTACTTTGTAAGTCTTCTTTTCTGGATAAAAGCGAGCGAAGATAATGGACGACGGTGAAGATGGAGGATAGGAAGAACCAAGAAAAGAGGACGAGATGGGAGATGGATGATGGTGAAGATGATGATGATGACAGAGAGGAAAGGAAAAAAGTTCCTAGAAGTCCCACTCCGGCCTCTAGCATGGGTCAGCCTGATGGGAGGAAGAGAGGAAAGGTGAAGCTCAAGAGAGAAGAAGAGATGGAGGTGATAAAAAAAGATCAATGATTTGATGATGAAAAGAAACGAGTATGCCGAGAAGAGAAATCAAGAAAAGAGGACAAGATGGGATGCCATGAAAGAGAGCCGACGACGTCGGGAAGAGATGGAAGCACGTATGCTTCAAATATTTAAATGTCATTGGTTAGATGCTTTTGTTCATGCAACTTCTTAAAAATTATGCATATGTTTAATTAGTGTGTTAAACATTTAAATTTGGAGAGAATCAAGTGTATGAGCAAGAAAACGAAATAAATAAATAATGGAGGTTGAGATATGGCGGCCATGAGCTAGCACAATGGCTGGCATCCTTCAAATGCATATGGAGCATGCTCCATATACATTATGGTGACTACCGACATTGCTCTCAGAGCATCTTCAACAACCACCCAAAAATAGCCATTGTGCCAAAAAAAATTGTGAATTTTTGGGGCAAATATACGCCTCCAACAACTGCCCTATAGGCATATGGTGGCATTCTTTTACATCATGCCCAAAAATTTACATCATGCCACTAGTGCAGGTTTATGGGAGGCTTCATGGCAGGGTTTGAGGCTTTGGATGATTCATGGGAAGAGGAAAGTGACATATGAGGATTGATGGGTGGCAATGGTGCCAGAATTCAAATAATGAAGATATGCAAGCACTAGTAATGGCAATTACGACCATGACATCTGATAGCTCTATGCATTAATGTTCTATGCGCTTTTGTTTGTGTTTCTGATGCACAATGCTTTCAATTTTATACTTAAATTCGAACTTGAACTTGAATTATGTGGACTTGAACTTTACTTTTTTTCCGGAGTATTTGAACTTGAATTTTGATATTTTTTTATGTGTGTTATGAATTTTACGAGAAAGCTTCTGATCTATTCATCTTCAATTATGGTAGTATAACGAGCGCTAGAAATAATAATAATAATACATCCAGATGCGTAGACCACCTAGCGATGACTATAAGCACCGAAGCGAGCTGAAGGCGCGCCGCTGTCATCGCCCTCCCTCACCGGAGCCTGGCAAAACTTGTTGTAGACATGTAGACATGTAGTAGAGAGTCGAGAAGTTACCGTGCTAAAGCCACATAAGACCAACGCACCAGAACAGCAACCACGACCGATGAAGAGTAGTGTAGATCAGAAGGATCCAACCTGAAGACACACGAACATGACGAACAACGACTAAATCCGAGCAAATCCACCAAAGGCAGATCTCCGGAGACACACCTTCACACGTCCACCGACGACGCCAAACGCACCACCGAAACGGGGGCTAGGATAAGAGAACCTTATTCCATTTTCAGGAAACTGCCGTCGTCTCGCCTTTGTGAGTATGCCACAAACCCTAACAAAACTCAAAGAAAGATCTAAAAACGAAGCTCTCCCATCGGCAAAGGCCCGGATCCACTCCGTCCCCATGACCCTAAGACCACCGGAGATGAGGCGGACCGCTGGCGGCATCGACGGGAGGCGGAGAAACCCTAGCTTTTTTGATAAGGCAATGGCTGTGTGCAACTACACTGTTCCTTACCTCACCGCTCAATCTACTACGATAAATGTGTGTTATGATATTGCAAAATTTTAATTATTTTGTCATAGATAACTTTTTATCATCATAACCCTTCTCTTCGGGTGTAAAAACAGTTTTAGGGCATCAAACTTTTGGGAGATACTTTTTTTGAGTCATTGAGAGATACACTTGGTGTTGGTGTCAGAGCATCTACAACCTCACCCAACTAATCTAGTCCCTCAAATGTCTGCGAATGCGTTTGTGGAGAAGGCCCGCTCACCCTTTATTTTGTCCGATACAGCCTCTACAACCACGTACCTTTAATTTGACACCCAAAATCCATACAATATCACACAACACTAAAGTTGCATACTAGAAATTCGAAACTACTAGCCTACTCATCGTCGGAGATGTAGACTACTTCCATGCCGACACTGTCGGCCGGATAGGCCTCATGATCGTTGGCCGCCGCCCGCATCTTTGGCTCCTCATCGGACTCCATGTCCAAAAGAGTTGGTGACGCTTCGCCCGCGCCTTGCGGAGGAAGCAACGGTTGGCCTTCATCTTCGATTCCGGCTGGATGGAATTGAGGATGGCTTGCTGCTCCGCCGTCTCCTATCTGCTTGGGTGACCCCGTACTCCGCTTGTGTGTCACCAATGCCGAATCTGGTAGCCGGAGGTGCTGGATCCGCCTCAACTTCCTCCCTCCCCCCTCCACGTGCGCTTTCTGACGCTTGCTCCTCCTCCTCCTCTTCATGCTCCAGAGAGTTCGGAGGCAGGTCAGCTGCAATCCAAGCGGCATGTTGGCCCTGAATCTTCTCTAGGAGCTGCAACCGGCACTCCGGGGTGAGCATGACATAGATGATGCTATGTTGTTGGCCCATGGCTATGGACGAACAACGGGCTCCGAGCTATGAGCGGATGGGGGTGGCGGCGCAGAGGGGAGAAAAATGAAAGTGACTAGGATTGGAAGTCGCCAACCGGCTTATTAGCTGCATTTGCTTCCTTTGGGCAGCGTGCTGGAGCGTCCTCCTCACTAGATCACCGGGCAACGATGAGTGTTCGGTGGGTCCTCACATTAGTCTGATGTGGTAGGCGTGTTTAGGTCTTCCTATATTCGCGTCGGACATGAGCTGAATACGTAGGGTGTTGGTCAACTCATACATGTAGAGCCGATACGAGAGGTATGGCTGGGTCAAAAGTGTGTGACCGACCACTGATCCAAATTAATTTTTCTAGGGATCGAATGTATAGTCAAACTTGGCATACTAGTGTGTCCACGTCTGTTTCTCTATCGGGGTGGGAAAACGCGAAAATGATAGCAGTACCGCGATGTTTCCGTATCCGTTTTCGCGTCGAGAAGATATGAAAACGATATATGCGTCCTCACTTTTACTAGTAGAGCCAAAGCGGAGGAGGAAGAAACCTCTCATATCAAAACCCTAAGCAGGTCGGCGGCGGCGGCGCAAGCATCCCCTACTCACCCCAGGCCCAGCCTCTCCCCTCCCATCCTTCCCCAACATGCTCCCCCAGATGCGCCCCCTCCCTTCCCGCCCAGCCATCCACGCCGTCCACCGGCGCACCTCCCCCGCGCCGCCCTCTATCGGCGGACTTGGGCAGCATGGCCGAGTGGCCCTCGTGAGGACGACCAAGGCCGTGGTATGCCGCTCCGTCGCCAGCCCGGCAGCGAATCAGGGGGCGCCAGCGGTGGAGAGGCCTTGGAAGCTTAGCGACGCTCGCCTCGTTCTCGAGGACGGCTCCGTGTGGAATGCTAAATCCTTCGGTGCTTCCGGGACTCAAGTAGGCGAGGTGGTTTTCAATACCTCATTGACAGGGTAATAAAATCCATTCTTTTCTTACTTCTTCAGATACCGTGTTTAGCTGCCCCTTCAGTATGCTTATGAAATCAAACCACTATTTATTTACTTATTACTCCTCCGAGCATGACCACTGTATTGTGATGGTGCTACTTGTAGTGATACCAGCTTATGAACGTCCCAGTGATTTATCTTTCCTGTCTTGCTCTAATTTCTAAATTCCATTCCTAGCCAATCGCTTTAGGATTTGTCTCAGTATGCTCTCAAATTTTCTGCAACTTCTTTCGTGTCAGATATGTGACTCTTTCATGTGTGACAAATGAACACAGGTACCAGGAGATTTTGACTGATCCTAGCTACGCCGGTCAGTTTGTTTTGATGACCAACCCTCATATTGGGAACACCGGCGTTAACTCTGGTATATGCAGTTTCTTTACCCAAGAAACAGAATCTAATACTCTATAATAATTAACGATGAATATTATTTGGACTCTCTTGTAGGTGACGAAGAATCCATAAAATGCTTCCTTGGTGGCTTAATCATAAGGAACCTAAGTATATGGTAATACTTTTTTGTTTTGGATAGGATGAAAAGTTTAAGGGCACTATATTTTTCACTTACACAATCACATTACTGTTTCTTTCTTCTAGTACTTCCAACTGGAGGTGCACAGAAACACTTGATGAATATTTGAGAAAGAGGAACATTATGGGCATATGTAAGTATAACATCATTGAGTCTTGCTTCTAATTCAAATTACTCCATTCACGGAAGCTGACTTTTTTAACACTCCGCAGATGATGTGGACACACGTGCAATAACACGCAGGTTAAGAGAAGATGGCAGTCTCATTGGTGTTCTAAGTACCGACCAGTCTCTCAAAGACGAGGAATTGTTGGAAATGGCCAAAAATTGGAAAATTGTTGGTATGTTAAGCTTCCTATAAGCTATAACAATGTTATTAAAGTAATGTCTATCCATTAGTATTCTACATAAGAAATCCATTCTAGAAAAATATACAACTAGATTAGCTCTTCATAGATAAACTTTGTTTTTTATTGCTATGGACTTACGGTTATCTGAAAAATATTTTTAATTTCTACTATTTTCATCTTGGTCCTATTGAGTCTTAATTATTGGATCTTGCAATAAGTTCTTTAAACAGTTATGAAGCTGATAGTGTTTCATTGGTTGGATTTCATGCATTCTGTACTTGTTTGAGATGTGAAGAAATTAGCTTTGTGATACGAGGGATTTTCCTCTGCATTGTTATTATGTTAGAGTTTCTTCACACATTGTATGCATGCTGCTGTTTGATGTTTAAATACTACTATTGATGATTTTTGTTGCACATCATGAAACTTTGGTGCTGCTTTCCTGCAGGTGTTGATTTGATAAGTGATGTTACATGTGATGCTCCATATGAATGGGTAGACAAGACCGGTTCAGGATGGGAGTTCAACGACAATCAGTCAAGTGAAACTTTTCATGTCAGTATCACTCATGTTTTTAGTGGTATTCAAGAAAAAACTTGTATCTTACCACTTACATTTTTTCCCAATTATATAGGTCGTTGTGTATGATTTTGGAGTGAAGCATAACATTTTGAGACGCCTGGCATCATATGGATGCAAAATAACTGTTGTTCCAGCAAGCTGGCCTGCTTCGGATGTACTTAATTTGAAGCCTGATGGTGTTCTTTTTAGTAATGGCCCTGGTGACCCAGCTGCAGTTCCATATGCCGTGAAAACAGTACAAGAAATAGTAGGGAAGGTTCCAGTATTTGGTATCTGCATGGGCCATCAATTGATCGGGCAGGCTCTTGGTGGAAAGACGTTTAAAATGAAATTTGGTCATCACGGAGGAAACCATCCAGTTCGTGACAACAGGACCGGACGTGTAGACATCAGTGCACAGGTTTGTCAGTTTTTTCTTGAGATGGTCAGAAAGTATATAACTTTGATAGTTCGTGTTTTCTGGTAGGTCATGTTACTTAGTGCTGAGTATGTGTCGTGGGTCTCCTAGTTAACTTAAACGTGTACTAAGTTAGCTTCATGTCATAGCCAAGCAACTCTGCTCTTTACCTCATCTTTGGGCTTAGACTTTTATCTTAGGCAGTAGGCACCTTACTACATGGACTATAAGACATTAAAGCTAGTACATGGACTGTGAAGACCATAGTTTTGTGAATGCTGAAAGACTAAGTTTATATGGAAAAAAAGCCTTATAAGATTTCTGACAAGCAATCTTATTGGGCTTAGATTCGTGAAGTTAAAATCCAGTTGACTGGTTTCTGGATGTTTGTCATTTTTTTGACATAGTAATGATCTTCATTCTATGACTTGTGCCTTCTCTGTTTCACGAGGGTTTGCACAGTTAATTTTTGTTGTTATTTTTTACTCCCTCCGTCCCATAATATAAGAGCGTTTTTTACACTAACCATGATATTTTTTTGAAGTTATCTATGGTCAAAGCTCAAAGGATTTGATTGTAGTGGGTATAATATATGGGTGTAATTGGCTTTAAGGCATTATTCTTGATCAAAACGTTGAAACTATCATTGTCAGTTTACAAGCATAGATTGTCAGTTTACCCCGCCCATTTTGCTTATCTTTTCAGTTAGTTTACTTGCCTTGTTTACTAGTATATTTTGCCAAATTGTAGTGATAGTCAGGTATGCGTAACTTTGGTAAGTCTAAGCCGCCTGCTTGAACCTATTTGCTTGGGTTTTGGTCTAGGGACTATGAAAGCCAGCATGAGGCCATCTGTGCAAGTTTTATACATTTTTTTGAACTTCAAGTTATATATTTCTGAAGATTTGTAGGTTAGTTTGGTTATTCATTACAAATTGTACTGGTGTTTAAGCAGCAGTGATAGTAAGTTATGATTATAAGCTGGTACCATTTTGTGTTGTTTCATTAGCTTATTGACAAGAATGACACTTTTTTTTGTCGTTTTTGAATAACTAGTGCATATGAATTGCTGTAACATTTGATTTGGTATGCAGAACCATAACTATGCTGTGGACCCTAAATCGCTCCCGGAAGGAGTACAAGTAACACACATCAACCTAAATGACCAGAGCTGTGCTGGTCTTGTGTTCCCCAAGATGAAGCTTATGTCTCTCCAGTACCATCCGGAGTCCTCCCCAGGGCCCCATGACTCAGACTTGGGTATGTATAACTTCTTGGCTACTGCATGCACGCAAAACAGTTTTTCGGAAGACAAATTATTAGTTCCATTATTAATGCGGTTGTGGATATGACTCTGCCGTTTTAACTCTTTTGGCGTTGCAGCATTTGGTGAATTTGTGGAGCTGATGAAGAACAACAGATTGTGAGTGGAAGAAAGGTTGGGAAGCTTGGTGAGCATCATGAGTTGCGAAACTTGTACTCGGTTGGGTTTGTTGTTGGACCGACGCAGCGAGCTCCGAGGAGTTTGTATTTTTCTTGTTGATTTATCTTATCAGCTGACCAAACCTATAAAGTAACTAGTGGTATTGTACTATTTTGTTGGAGTTTAAAGAATAAAATCCTTTGAGCTGTTGTATTGTACTGTGCTTATTCTATTTCTGTTTGTGACGTCGGTATGAAATCCGTCTCCTTTGCTTTGCAGTAGAAAAGAAGAAAACAGAATTCCCTAGGACTAGTTTCCAGTTGAGCTCCTGAGTTGACAATACATACATCTCTCTTACTGTTAAGCCCTTAAACCGATGAAATATGGAGTAGGAGGTAATGTGGCGTGAGTTCTCATTGATTTTACAGATTCAAGGAAAGAAGCTGATAAAAGTGGAAGGGCAGCAGGCGAAATGAGCTTATAGGTCTTGGAGGCAGCTGGTCGGAGGTGCACTATTGGATTTTTAGCACGACACGTGACTAAGGATTGGATTTTTAACTCAGAGCACTCTACTGACTTGCGGAACAAATCATCCAACTCGTTGATGAAAATTTTAACTTCGATGTCCGATGACATTGAGGCTAATTAATTCGCCTGGAATGAGATTTCTGTATTCTTCACTCGCAAAAGAAATAGGTTCGATTGAGTATAGACACGAAGACTTCAATCTTAGCTCTTAATAGTACGGTCTGATGTGACTACAATAAAAAAAATGAAACTAATAAACAAAATTCTACACCGCGTCTTCATATTCCTCGACGGGCATTCTGAATTCTTCAATTGTTTCACATAATTTTTAGGGGCCATGACTCTTTGGTTAAACCAAATCTTCAGGGATTTTCATTCGTGTATACTCACAAACACATGGATTCCTTAATTGCTTTATCATTAATCATCCAAATTCCAGAACATCAAAACATTTACAAAACCCACAAAATGAACAATAGCATATTCCATTCGATTCAAAACATTTGAAGCTCTAGGATTGTCCTAAGTCAAACATCTATAGGTTCAATCAAGTTAATAGAAAAATATATTAACATCTACTGCACCAAATTAGTCTCATTAGATTCATCACAGTGATATTTCTTAGTATATATATATTTGATGTTGCGGATATTAGTAAAACTTTCTATGAACTTGTCAAACCTGAGGAAGTTTGATTTTGGACAAAACTAAAACTTCAAATATTTTGAAATGAAAGAAGTACCCAACAAAATAAGTAAATATCAATTGTTTCTTCATAAATTAGAATAACCCCCGGCCTCTGCTGCACAACCAATTGCGGTACTCTAGGTAATCCACTCGAAGAATTCTTTCGTTGGAGAAACAACGATGGCAGTCTTTTTGTCGGAAGGCAACCGTTGCACTCTAGGTCATGACTTTTTATGAGATTTTGATTAATAAGAACAATAGAATACTGAATATTTTGGGATCTACAATATGTGCACATTAGGTGGTGCCACAATATGCTAGTTCATTTGATATGAAACCAGGTATAACTGGTAGTACATCACATTTGCATGGTCTATTAGCTGACAACATACTTCATTTGAACAACCAAATGTTGATGGCAGAGTGAGGCTTGAATCAGATATTTCACTTTTCCCAAGGAAACGCGTTTAATAGGGTGTGAGTGGGACAATGATTATATGATCACAAACCGTTCCCTAATGGACCCTGTTACCGGTGGCATCTATCCCTTGTTGATCAGCAGAAATGAGGCGCCGATTCAAGTGGTTTATTAGAAGGAACAAATGACAGCAA
Source organism: Triticum urartu (assembly GCF_003073215.2). Taxonomy (NCBI): domain Eukaryota; kingdom Viridiplantae; phylum Streptophyta; class Magnoliopsida; order Poales; family Poaceae; genus Triticum; species Triticum urartu. The sequence goes on along the minus strand of NC_053026.1, from coordinate 316,081,782 downwards.
GACTAGAGCTAGATAGTGCAATCGATATTTGTTTTTTGGTGTTCGCTATATAATGGTTAAATTCTCTTTAAGAAAAAAAATGATACTATACATTAAAGAAATATATATTTCATTCCTTAACCTTTTCCAAAATATAAAAATGGTCCCTCAACTTGAAAACCGGCAAATCTTACTCCCTAATTGAAACCAGATAAGTTTAGTCCCTCCTGCTTCTTCGGGTGGTTTCCTACCAACATGGAGTCGTATGCTCAAATGTCTTAGGTGCTTTCAAATTTTCGTCAAAAAATATTATCCGATGAGCTCTACACGTGAGAAAAAAAAATTAGCGTTCAATACTTTGAGAAGTGAAATCGTTTTGTTGTGCAGAGCTCCTCGAATGTTTTTTCTGCATGAAATCTTGCAAGCACCTACAAAGTTTGAGCATATTAGATGTCTCAAAATTTCAGATTTAGTGTTCTATTTTTTTAAATTACCGTTCACGAGGGTGTAGGGACACCCGGAAGCAGCTTTGGCCACCTTGATCGTGCCTAGGGTGCCGGCCCATTAGCTCGCGTGCCCAACACGTCTTAGGCCCCGCCCGACACATGTTTTAACGAGTCATACCTCGCACGCGACATGCCTGGGCCATGCCAGGGCTGCGAGGCTAGGCCCGCATACTGGCACGACCCGACATTTTTTTCCAAAATTAATTTTATATATAGGCCCAAAAACATGTGGCTTTTTTTTTTGACATGCCAAAAACATGTGGCTAATAAGGGATAAACGGGCCATAGGCCCAACACCTTTAACTAATGTGCTGGGCCTGGACCTGGAACTGCTGCACGCGTGTTGTCACGGCACGGCCCGTTTATAAACGGGCTGCCGTGGGCCATGCCAGGCACGCTTAATAGGAGCCAGGCTGTGCCGGCCCACTTGGCCAGGTCTGCTCGGGAGTTAAAAACCCACTCTCTCCCCAAGCCCTAAGGCTCCACGCTCCCCCTCCCCGCCGCCTCCGCACTCTGCCGCCGCAGCCGCAGCCGCAGCCGCAGCCATGGGTGAGCCCCGCCGTCTCCCAGCTCCTCTTACTCCCGCAACCTCGCCCGTTTGCCTTCTCGCACGTGTTATTGCGCGCTCGTTTTGATGGATTCGTGGTGGCAGGCGCGTACAAGTTCGTGTCGGAGCTATGGAGGAGGAAGCAGTCGGACGTGATGAGGTTCGTGCAGCGCGTGCGTTGCTGGGAGTACAGGCAGCAGCCGGCCATCGTGCGCATCACCAGGCCCACCCGCCCCGACAGGGCTCGCCGTCTCGGCTTCAAGGCCAAGCAGGTTCGCTTCCCCTCCTAGATCCGATCCTCCCTTGTGTTCCTTGTGCGATGCCATGGCTGGGTACATGTATCTCTGTGATTGCTGGCCTAGGTCGAGTAGTTTTCTTCGTCTGGTGGTTCGTTGTGCGGGGAAAATGCGCCTTTTCTGTCTTGTCAATGCTAGGTTTAGTTTTAGTTGATGGAAGTTCTTTTCCATTTTTCTGCAATAAACTGCAGTTAGGTTTTTGGAACAGATCTGAACTTAGTCCAGTCATGATGCCACCAACACATGTTTGTAAAATACACGACGAGGCATTATCTGGTTGTCTCTTGTGTTATCTAACGATTTTACAAGTTCTAACCGCTTGTGTTCATTGCCCGGTTGTTTCTGAGTAGTAATTTGGACCATGCTATCCAGTTTGTAATCTGAAACTTATGTACTGCGGACATAGTTAAGTGCATCATTTATGTCTAAATTCTTGCCTTCTTTCATTGTTGGATGCCTGTTTCTATGCGAGCCTTGCATGCTGAAGCATGTTCATTGGACATATACACAGTTAGTTCCTTATGTTTATAGATTGGATTGAGGGTTTAATTGGTAGTATTGGATGCTTTAGTAAAATGTTAATTGCCCATTAAGCATTGCTGCATAGCTTATGGCTTTAGGTCCACTAATTGCTGCATGTCTTTGTTTGTAATTTTTGTTGCTTCAGTTTGTGCAGCTATCTTATTCTGCACTCCTTTCTCCACAATATAATTGTTTCCCTTTGCTTACCATATGTTCCTTGTGTCCAGGGGTATGTGGTCTACCGTATCCGTGTCAGGCGTGGTGGCAGGAAGAGGCCAGTGCCCAAGGGTATTGTCTATGGTAAGCCCAAGCACCAGGGTATTACCCAGCTCAAGTTCCAGAGGAACAAGAGGTCTGTTGCTGAAGAAAGAGCTGGGCGCAGGCTGGGTGGTCTTCGTGTGCTCAACTCCTACTGGGTGAATGAGGTATATACTTGTTAGTTGCTATGATGTGTGGAAATAAATGGCTGGGAATCCTCAAGTCTGATATTCACTAACTTTCTGCTTGTGCGTTTCTTGTTCTGTAGGACTCTACCTACAAGTACTTTGAGGTCATCCTTGTTGATGTTGCTCACAGTGCTGTCCGCAATGACCCAAGGATCAACTGGCTCTGCAAGCCCGTGCACAAGCACCGTGAGCTTCGTGGCCTAACGTCGGCCGGAAAGAAGTTCCGTGGTCTGCGTGGCAAGGGCCACCGCCACCACAAGAACAGGCCCTCAAGGAGAGCCACCTGGAAGCGCAACCAGACCGTCTCCCTCCGCCGCTACCGTTAAACTGCCCTATGCACACCTTGATAGTATTTGTCTGAGCCATCAGATTTTGCTACCTTTGTATGGAGACTCCTTGAAGCTCGTGCTTAGAACCTTTATGTCGACGCATATCTGTTGAACTATTTGCTATTTGCCTGTGTTACCAGAACAACGAATGGGTTAGTAATCGTATGCTCTGTGCTATGCTGTCATATGTTTGGTCGTTCACCTTATAATGTTATGGTGTTTTTCATCTCTTTACATATTGGAGATTCTTCCATTGCTTGTTGTTATCTGGGTGATATTGCTTGCTACTGGTTTTATCTTAAATGTTGGTTTGCAAATTTTTAGAGTTTGCTGTTATGCAATTCATTGTGGCTCAAGTATGACAGTTATTTTTTTTGAAATTCTGCTAATTCTTTCGGGTTTCTTTGAGCCACTTGACAGCGGATGTGCTCGTGTCCACCCAAATCTTAGTGAGATGACTTCGGGGCTAGCCAACGTAAAGATAGTTTTTCATTTCGGAAGAGACAATACAACCTGTCATCTTCACTTAGATAAGTACTCAACTCAAATGCGAATATCCAATTATCCATTTCTGAGCCGGGCTCATTTGCACCCGGTGTACAGAGGTAATCCCGTTTTCTAGTTGTACATTAGAGGGAAAATCTGTCCAGCCTATTCGGATTCGTGAGCTTTGCCTAAACACAAGTCACGCTCAGTTTTGCTTAGTCGAGTGATCATGAAAGATTTTAATCATAAATTTGCACCTTACTCATGTGTGGGGAACTTTTTGTGATGACATTTCAATATGGTTTCTTTGGCAGAAAGAGCATAACTCCCCATTTCATCAAAGAAACCGAAAACTACAAGGGTCGTTCAGATCCAAGGTGTAAGGGCATCTCCAACGTCGAACCTCAAACCAGATCCAAGGTGTAAGGGCATCTCCAACGTCGAACCTCAAACCGCGTGATCCAAATGTATTTTGCCATCCAACGTGGGTCTAGATTGATCTGATGACCGGTCTTTTCCTCGTAAATCGGAAACATACTGACAGGGGGGATGGGGGGGGGGGGGGGGGGGGGGGGGCTTTTGCGCGTGTCCATATCGCTGCAATGCCCGCTTCTAACTGGCCCACCCAAAACCCCCTCCCTCATCGGCGCGCATTCTCGGGTCTTTTCCTCATAAATCAGAAACATACTGTTGCGTGTGTCCATATCGCTGCAACGCCCGCTCATCGGCGCACATTCCCGATTGAAACAGTCAACGCCGCTTCAGAACACCAGTGCCGTATTCATGTTGGCTCAGAGCAACACGACCTCATACTAGCGCTCCGGCAATAAAGCAGCGCACTCACCTAGAACGCCGCCCGTGCCGCTTCTCGATGCACGTGAACAACAACTCATTGTTTGGCCTCCCTACACTAAACATGTGCGGTTGCCGAGGAACCTACTCCGGCGCCATCCGTCTGTCTGCCACCACCATTAACCACCCTCGCTTGCCCTGCCATTCGCCGGTTATTTAAGCTCCAACTCCAGCCCCGGCTATAGCTGCATCCATCCTCCTTAGCTTCCTTTCTCCTCTCCGCACCATGCCTGCCATGGCCTTCTTGAGCTCCAAAGCCATTTGGGACAGCCTCTCATCCGAGCAGAAGACGGAGATCGCCGCAATTGCGGTGGACAGGCGGACGGAGGTCGACATTGCGGATGTCCCAATGAAGGGCACGACCAACAAGGAGTTGGTGGCACCCTCCTCGCCAGTCCATGCCGGCATCACCATGGGTGAGGCCCGTGCTCACTACACCGAAATGATGTTGGCTGAGCGGGAACCGCGTTCGGACAGGCGCAAGCCGACCAATAGTACAACCTCTACCTCCTCGACGAGCACCGGCGTGCGGAGGAGCAACTCGCCAACGGCATGATGATCGCGCAGGACATGGATGTGGCCGAGTAGGAGGCGCTGGTCAACTCCTATCGCCCAACTCCGTCATGCCGCGCCCGGCCGCCACGACCATGAAGCCGACACGTGTCGCCGGCAGCGAGAAAGAGTAGAGCATGGGAGGTCTCCAGTGCTGAGATCCCAGAAAGGCCACTGCTCTTTTGCTCCCGCTGAAGCCAAGTTTAGCGGGCTCATCATCATCGACCGATTAGCCGTTGCAGGCTGCGGAAGCGGAGCTTCAGTTCCCAGTGCTCATGGCCTGCCGAACATGAGGAACGGGCGCCGTTAGTCAATTAGGCTAGGTTTAGAGTCTGATATAGTTTAAATATGTCAAAAACCATCCGGTTTTATGAAAAATTATCCAAGCACAAATGTATATCGTCTAAGTTGTTTAAATATGCATCAAATTTGTTTAATTTTATTAAATTTCGATCTAAAAGCAACTGGACATATGTGGCTTGCTTTGAATGGCCGACTACACGCAGACCGGTTCCCTCTGATCGGCGAGGAACGAATGGGGTGACCGATTTGCAGGTCGAGGTGGGAGATGTCGTGATCTCATCAGCAAAAACACAAAGCATTGGGTTCGGGCGTCCGGCAATACATGCCATAGCAGAGCCTAAAGAAACTTTTCATCTACACGAGGCTCGTAAGAAACAAGGAACAGACCAAGAGACAAAAACAAAAACAAGGATTCCATAGAAATCGATGCACGCATAATGATCCCTTCTTTAAGTGACCGTTTAAAATCTAAGCACAAGGAGGGGAATCATTCGGTTCTTTCATAAAATATTGCGCGAAGAAATCCCATGTAAAATAATAATTGAACGTGGTTTATACTCCTTGTCCTAGGAATTAATAAACGGAGTAAAACTTGCCAGTGTCCAACAGCTGGCTAGTCTCCCGAGCAGCCCCCTCCTCCGAAGCCCGAGTCCCCTCCTCCCGAGCCCCACGACGAGGAGCTTTCCCCGCCCCAGAAGCCCCCCGACGACGGCGAGGACACGTCCAACTCTGCCGCCGCAGACGCACGGGAGGTGGAGGAGGAGCCCGCAGTAGAGTCTGGTCCGGTGGAAGGAGGCCTGTCGTCGTCCAACATCATCATCATCCAAGCAGAATCACCAGAATCACCGGCGTGGCCTCGAGAGATGCCATGTCTGAGAGAGAGGAGCGCGCGAGCAAGTGAAACAATCAATCAAGATGCCGGCAAGTTTTTTTTAGTATACTTGATTAATGAGATTAGCCATAGGAGGTTAATCGATGAGTTTTGCTAACCTTTCTTGGTTGCGTCGTCGCCGTGCTGCATCTGACTCGTCGTTCTTCTCGTCGACATGACGCTTCTCGAACTGCATGTACACGCAGGCACCGACAAATTAAATTCGATGCCGCCATTATGTAGTCAATGAAGGTGCAGAAGATTTATTGTCCCCGCAAAGTAGAAACGCGCATAAGATTACGTAAACTTGTGAGATCTGCGAAGTCGCGAGCGTGTCTTTTGCGTAATTGTTCGCCTACATCTTAATCTCACCACCTGCTTCTCCTTGATAAGCCAATGCGAATTCGAGGTGATGCATGCGCGCAGCTAATATTTTGGGACGTACGTACCCGGCCGGCGGCGGTGTTGCTGCCGAAGGAAACGGCCGACGCGGGGCGAGCAGGAAGCCTCAGGCTTGCCGATCGCCGGAGCGCGAGGCCAGCAACGGCAGATCGCAGCATCGGCGTCGCCATTGCCGATCGGATCTCCCCTCGGTCGGTTAGTGTTCTGCAGCAACCGGCAGACGGTAGACGCCTTCTATCTATTTACTTGGAGCAGGGAGGAAGGCGGCACGCACGAATGCCTGTTGATCAAGAAAGAAAAGCGAGCCCCACTGCCCTTGTTCTGCCGGGACACTGCCCAGGAGTTTTTTTTTTTTGGCACGAGCGCGCGTCCCTGACTCACTGCTAGCTCTACAGCTCTCGGTACACATGTTAATCGGTCCCTAATCAGATATAAGCATAATCACCAGCTGACGAGCATCTAATATTGCTCATCTGCACTCTAGCTACATTACATACTCTATATAGATAGTTTTAGGGTGTGTCTAGGGCACATCTAGATGTGTTTTAGTTATTGCACATCTAAATGAGTGAATCAAGCATAAAGAGAAAAAAAGAGAGAAAGAAAATATTCACACGAATCTCAATGTAAGATCAAAACATATGATTTAGATGTGCAATACTTATGGCACATCTAGATGTGCTTTAGCAAAACTGCATAACATAACACATCAAGCATTCATACTGGCTCTCATATATTAAGGCTCCGGCAGATAGATGGCACTATAGTAAGTAGTAGCATGTAGCTAGACAGACATCGTCTCTCGCAAAAGAAGAAGAAGACAGACATCGTCCATCCTCTTCTCCACATATTATTATCACCATCTTTCGAAATACATGGATGGTTACGAAAAAAGCAACATCCTCAGATAGGTCACATGCATCCTTAGTTCCATATAACATTACATAGAATAAACAGTACTACTTATATGCTAGATCAAACCAAGGCCAGAAATTAAGATCCACACAAGTTGGATGGGTAGCTTCTATGTGGCCTGAAGCAGCTCTAGTACCTACAAGACAAGAAAGCAGCCAGGAAGCGAACACCAATTAATCCCTCAGCGACCAACCTAGTATGGTTTATTTTGAACAAGGGGAATTCAGTTGCCCACAAGAAACATTTTGTTATATTGTTATTACCTCCTTTTTATTCTATGCCTGAACCCTGTTTTGGATGTCGAAGCAGGCCACCACCTTTGCTGCAGCCAATCTTTTTACCCAAGCGTGTCTTGAAATTAATAACGACTTCGTACTGAGCCCCCAATATACGAAGCCGTTTCAACCAGAAGAACTTCTTGGCCAGTTCATGCGTCTCCACTGTTTTCTCCACAAACACTTTCTTCACATGCGTTGAGAATTGCTCCCTGGATTTCTTATCAATATGAGGTGATCGCAGCACGGTGTATAAGGACCGCGATTCAGGCAACCCGACCTTATGCATTTACGGCGCAAGATCCTTCAGATTGTTCTTCTGGTTATTGAAAGATTTCAGAATTATGCGTATCTTGGCAGGTGACTTGTGGGTCCTCGGGGACACATCTTCCTTGGTCTCCTCAATAGGCTTGCCAAGCTACAACAATTAACAAACTTGACATTATAAATTACAACAAAAGGAGTAGCAAACGTCTAGATCTGTAGCCTTCTTCTAATATCATCTCCTTCGACAAGATATATGAATGGACTTGCAGTGAAGTAACAAAAAAATCTGGGAAATGTTGTACACACACTTCTAGTATTGCTCTACCTATCTTTCAGAACTCGTTTTAACATACAACATTTTGTTGGGGAGAAAGTTTAAATACAATCAATGTAGGTGTAACAGAAACGAGAAATTCCAGACAGAGGTAATTAGTGGATTGCATGAAGATTGCACTATAGGCCTACAAAACATCTCCATCATATTACCCTAATTGATCGTATTAATTTCAGTTCGCAAATGCCTACTGTTTTAGTTTGGGCGGCCTTGTTCTGTCATTGCTGTAAATGTCTACAAACATGCAGGAGCTGTGTTGTTTCAATTCTTTGCACAAATAAAGTAGTTGTCATGTGCTAGTGGGCCATATGCTATAGGTCACTGCTAATCTTAACCAAACAAAAGACCGTTCAAGGAGGCTGAAAATGATTAATGAATTAAACAGAGAGACCCAAAAAGATACAGTACAATAGAAATCAATAGGGTATTAATTCCATAGGTGAGGAAATATTGAAAGAGGCTAAATCAAGCAGAGTAGGGCCGTTTCTTCTAGATCAAAATTGACATTAGCAGAAGAAGGAATAAATTCCTTCAGATCGACTGCCATTGCTCTGCCCCCCCCCCCCCAATGTAGGTCGCGACCAGATCTCTAGCAAAGTAAAGCTCCCTAAGAATTAGGGCAATTATAATGAGGAGAGAGCCTAGCTTAGGTTCTGAACTGGTTTCCCTTGTAAGCTAGCCCGACTCATATGGAAATCCGAATGGCGATGAATCCAGTCTAATACGTACGTATTGCAGTTCAGTTCTTCAGTCAAGCATCTGATTTGAGCTGGCTAATAGCTGAGTATGATCTTGATGCGGAATGAAAGAGTCAATTCGAGGTAAAAGCACGTACCATAGAGTTGGTGTCACTGGATCCAGGCTGGCTGCCGTAGCTGAATAAGCGAGAGGCCGCCGCCATCGCAGCAGCAGGCGGAGTTGCCGGCCGTCGGAGGAGCGGGAGGCAAGCGGCGGGGTTGCCGTATCCAGCGCTGCCCAAGAAGCGCGAGACCGCGGCCTCTGGTGGAGATGCCGACCGGCGGAGCGCGAGGCTGGCGGCGTACCGGAGGATCGCCATCGTCAGGGAGCGTCTCTCTCGAACCCTACTGCCATTTCTTTGGATGGAGAGAGATCGGGCTTGGATTCGGGGTTGGGTGTGCTGCATGTATTGGGCTTCTTAGTGGTGGGCTTATTGGGTTGCTCGTGCTAGGCCTTTGTCACAAGAGCAGAAAAGGCCTAATGCTCAAAGAAAAGGAGAGCAGAAAAGGCCTAACACAAGAGGGCTTATTGATATTTCAGATGGAGAGGGCTTTGTCACAGAGAAGGAGATGTGCGGCGCCGGTCGCCGGATCTGTTCAACGAAAGGGAGAAGGGAGGTGCGGCGCCGGGCATGGTGGCGGAGGACACAGGGGAATATATCAGGTGATACCATGTGTTAGGTGATACCATGATACGGGCTTCTGGAAACCGTTGGATCTCAGATCCGACGGCTCCCCGAAGTTCTTGAGCATTTTGCAAAAAAGTCATTCGGGAGTCTCAAAATTTCGCGTAGGTACAATAGACTTTCGGGAGCCGTCGGATCTGAGATCCAACGGCCCAGAAGCCCATATCATGGTATCACCTAAGTGTGGGTAGCACCTGATATTTTCCCGAGGACACAGAGCTCTTGGAAGAGGGAGCACGGGTGAGGAATAGATTTTCTTTTGAGAGGTGGGTGAGGAATAGATGGGGAGAGAACACGGGAGCGGAGAGCTGGGGGAGAGATAGGCTGCACTAGGCGGTGCTAGCAGCAAGGTCCAAGGTGCACCGGGGGTGGAGCCAGAGGTGGGCTTGTTTCCATCTAAGTCCTGCTGAATCGGCATGCGACATGGGCCATGATTGGTGGACTCCGGCGGTGTGCGTGGAGGTGGGCGTCGAGAGGGGTGGTGGTGGACCGGACGGGGAGGAGGAAGGGAATCACCAGAGAGAGTTGGGTGGTGGACGGCGAGGGATGGGTCCGGGATGACGACGGTGACGACGTGGTCGCGATGGAGACAGACCGCGAGGAACTCCAATAGGGTCCGACGGAGGGAGCACACACATCTCACGTCAGGGCACGGTCTCTCGAGGATGCTCCACCGTTAGAGCATCTTCCACATAATGCAATTTTGGAGATGCAATACTAGAAAATGTAAAATTTACATAATCAAAAAGTGCATTTTACATCTTTAAAAAAGAGACAACTTCGACAGATGATGTAAAAGTGCAAGTCCAATAAATGATGCAAATGGAGATGTAAGACCGGCCGTTGCTGCTATACAGCTGCTTCTTCGCTGGCGGCTCAGGCGCGATGGCGACCGATCGGGGTGGGGCAAAACTGGGGCGCCAACATGGAGGCAGAGGCCGGATTGGGGAAGGTGTTCGCGCCGGAGGCAGCTGCGGCGAGGTGGGTGAGACCACCGGCGGCAGCGGCGGAGGAGGAGGCGGCGGGATCATCGGCGTCGGCTGGCGATGGGCAGGAGGCGGACGGGCGGTAGGTAGGGCGGCGACAGGCGGGTGGGCGGAAGCCAATGAAGGCAGTTGGGCAGTTGGCGCGCGACCACCGATTTTACATCTTACATCTTCAGATGTTGTATTTGACATCTTCTAAAGGTGTAGATGTAATTTTTTTTGACATCTACATCATATGTTGAAGAGGAGGTTTTGAACCTCAGAGAGATGCAAAAGTTAATTATTTTTACATCAATATCATCTATCGGAGGTGCTCTTAGTATCAGCAACCCTACTGTTCACTAGGCTGTGACGTCTGCTCGCCAGGCACTTGGGCTAACAACACCAAAATTCAGAGAGATCACTGCATATTTAGGCGAGGATGTTCACCTTGTGCCTAAATCCAAAAGTGATGATGCTGTTTAGGGCACAAGTGGGGCTATGTAAGTGCAAGATGCACATGCTTTGACAAGCAGTTTATTTTTCTGGATAATTTGTATACGAAGGACACCATATTTGGTTTGTAAGGATCTTCAACGTTTTCATTTTGACATGACTTTCTCTCTGAAACAATGTAATTATCTTTGTTAGGCCTTTTCTGCCCTGCTTCTGGAGATGAAGCTCGGAAATCACTAGTTAATTTTTTCCACTGCTAAGAAAGTTAATTTTCCAAAAAAGGAAATCACTAGTTAATTAAGGGTTACCTTTTGCAAAGTCACTTCCACTTTCTCAGACGCTGACAAGTGGCACACAAGTGGGTCACCTGTCGTACCATGAGAGTTTTTCTTATATTTTGTAGATTTATCTATTTAAAATGTTCTATCTCTTGAATCCCGAAACATTTTCATTGTGGGATTTCTCGCGTCGAGATTTTCGAAACTAAATCCCAAGTAATAGGTTTCAACGAACATTTCTTCAGAAAAAAATAGGAAACAAAAAAACTCGAGGAAAAGCAATAGAAAAACAACCCCCCCCCAAGGGCAAACAGAGAGAAAAAACCGAAGCCAGAAGCAAGGTTTTAGTCTTTTCTATTTCCCCCCTTTTTGGAAGCACATGTTTCGTGAAAGTAAATATGTGCCTCCATGAGAAGCAAATATGTGCTTCTCGTGGAAGCGCAGATCTTCCCCCTTTTCCCGAGAAGCGTAGCAATGATTCTAGAGGACACAAATATGTTTTTTCATAAGAAGTAAATTTGTGCTTTCTGTGAAAGCACATTTTTTCTCCCGAGAAGCAAGCAAATATGTGTGTCTCGTGAAAGCACTTTCTTTTCTTTTCAAGAAGCACAACCGTGCTTGTCGTGTAAGAAATTTTGTGTCTCCACAAGAAGCAAATATGTGTTTATCATGGAAACACATTTTTTCTTTTTCGAGAAGCATAGTTGTGCTTCTTACAAAATCAAATTTGTGCCTTTACAAGATGCAAATACAGGCTTCTCGTGGAAGCATAATATATTTTATGCACGTGCGCACACAGATGACAAGGCGAAAAACGAACCCCAAGAAAAAACCCATCTAAAACCTGAAAAACACGTACAGAAAAAAAAATCAAAACAACAAAAGTCAGAGGGAGCGTCAAGCACATTACATACGCGACGGCTGAACTTGCACTACCAGGGAAAACCCTAGCAGTAGCGCGTGTTTAAAGCCTATCAGTAGCGCGGGGTGCAGCGCTACTAGTAAGGCGCTACAACTAAAGGTTAGCAGTAGCGTAGGTTGGACCACACTACTGCTATATCGGCTTAGTAGCAGCGCTTTGTACTATGAGCGCTACTGGTAATTAGTAGTAGCGCTTCTCCTAGCACGCGCTACTACTATTATTCCGTATTTCTTTTTTATTTCATGTTGTATTCATACACCTTTATACAAGTTTTCATACCGCAGCAATTTAGAGAATGATTTTACATCATAATGAGTTATTACATCACTGGGAGAAAGAACCGTGGACTAGTTTCAAGTGGATGGACATCCACTTGAAACTAATCCGCGGTTCTTTCACCCAGTGTTATAATATATCATCATCATCATATCATTAACAACTTATCATCATAATACATCATTGTCATATAACACCTCCTCATGATCATCGTTTTCATCACTGAGACATCACATACAAGTTGGTCACTAGACATAATTGATAACCCACAAGTATAGGGGATCACAACAGTTTTCGAGGGTAGAGTATTCAACCCAAATTTATTGATTCGACACAAAGGGAGTCAAAGAATATTCTCAAGTATTAGCAGCTGAGTTGTCAATTCAACCACACCTGAAAACTTAATATCTGCAGCAAGGTATTTAGTAGCAAAGTAATACGATAGTAGTGGTAATGATAGCAAAAGTAACGGTAGTAAAAGTAATATTTTTGGTATTTTATAGTGATGGTAACAGTAGCAGCGGAAAAGTAAATAAGCGAAGAACAATATATGGAAAAGTTCGTAGGCAATGGATCGGTGATGGAGAATTAAGCCGGATGCGATCGATCATGTAACAGTCATAACCTAGGGTGACACAGAACTAGCTCCAGTTCATCAATGTAATGTAGGCATGTATTCCGAATATAGTCATACGTGCTTATGGAAAAGAACTTGCATGGCATCTTTTATCCTACCCTCCCGTGGCAGCGCGGTCCTATTGGAAACCAAGGGATATTAAGGCCTCCTTTTAATAGAGTACCGGACCAAAGCATTAACACATAGTGAATACATGAACTCCTCAAACTACGGTCATCACCGGTACGTATCCCGATTATTGTCACTTCGGAGTTAACGGATCATAACACATAATAGGTGACTATAGACTTGCAAGATAGGATCAAGAACTCTCATATATTGATGAAAATATAATAGGTTCAGATCTGAAATCATGGCATTCGAGCCCTAGTGACAAGCATTAAGCATAGCAAAGTCATAGCAACATCAATCTCAGAACATAGTGGATACTAGGGATCAAACCCTAACAAAACTAACTCGATTACATGATAATTTTCATCCAACCCATCACCGTCCAGCAAGCCTACGATGGAATTACTCACGCACGGCGGTGAGCATCATAAAATTGGTGACGGAGGATGGTTGATGATGACGATGGCGATAGATTCCCCTCTCCGGAGCCCCGAACGGACTCCAGATCAGCCCTCCCGAGAGAGTTTAGGGCTTGACGGCGGTTCCGTATCGTAAAACGCGATGAATCCTTCTCTTTGATTTTTTTCTCCCCGAAAGTGAATATATGGAGTCAAGGTTGAGGTCGGTGGAGCGTTAGGGGGCCCACGAGGCAGGGGGCGCCCCCACCCTCGTGGACAGGTGGAGGCCCCCCTGGCGTGGATTCTTCTTCCAGTATTTTATATATATTCCAAAATAATTCTCCGTTGATTTTCAGGTCATTCCGAGAACTTTTATTTATGCACAAAAATAACACCATGGCAATTCTGCTGAAAACAACGTCAGTCCGGGTTAGTTCCATTCAGATCATGCAAGTTAGAGTCCAAAACAAGGGCAAAAGTGTTTGGAAAAGTAGATACGACGGAGACATATCAACTCCCCCAAGCTTAAACCTTTGCTTGTCCTCAAGCAATTTAGTTGATAAACTGAAAGTGATAAAGAAAAACTTTTACAAACTCTGTTTGCTCTTGTTGTTGTAAATATGTAAAGCCAGCATTCAAGTTTTCAGCAAAGATTATGAACTAACCATATTCATAATAACACTTAGGTCTCATGTTTACTCATATCAATGGCATAATCAACCAGCGAGCAATAATGATAAATATTGGATGACAACACTTCCTCAAAACAATCATGATATGATATAACAAGATGGTATCTCGCTAGCCCTTTCTAAGACCACAAAACATAAATGCAGAGCACCTTTAAAGATCAAGGACTGACTAGACATTGTAATTCATGGTAAAAGAGATCCAGTCAAGTCATACTCAATGTAAACTAACAGTAATGAATGCAAATGACAGCGGTGCTCTCCAACTAGTGCTTTTGAATAAGAGGATGATGACTCAACATAAAAGTAAATGGATAGGCTCTTCGCAGAGGGAAGCATGGATTTGTAGAGGTGCCAGAGATTGGTTTTGAAATAGATATGAATAATATTTTGAGTGGTATACTTTCATTGTCAACATAACAACTGAAAGATCTCGATATGTTCCATGCTACACACATTTATAGGCGGTTCCCAAACAGAATGGTAAAGTTTATACCCCCCCTCCACCAACAAGCACCAATCCATGGCTTGCTCGAAACAACAAGTGCCTCCAACTAACAAGAGTCCCAGGGGAGTTTTGTTTGTAGTTATTTTGATTTTATTTGCATAAAGCATGGGATTGGGCATCCCGGTGACCAGCTATTTTCTCGTGAGTGAGGAGCGGAGTCCACTCCTCTTGAGAATAACCCGCCTAGCATGAAAGATACAGACAACCCTAGTTGATACATGAGCTGTTCGAGCATACAAAACAGAATGTTTATTTGAAGGTTTAGAGTTTGGCACATACAAATTTACTTGGAACGGCAGGTAGATACCGTATATAGGTAGGTATGGTGGACTCATATGGAATAACTTTGGGGTTTATGGAATTGGAAGCACAAGTAGTATTCCCGCTTAGTACAAGTGAAGGCTAGAAAAAGACTGGGAAGCGACCATCTAGAGAGCGACAACAATCATGAATATGCATTAAAATTAATCAACACCGAATGCAAGCATGAGTAGGATATAATGCACCATGAACATAAATATCGTAGAGGCTATGTTGATTTTGTTTCAACTACATGCGTGAACATGTGCCAAGTCAAGCCACTCGAATCGTTCAAAAGAGGATACCATCCTATCATACCACATCACAACCATTTTAATAGCATGTTGGCACGCAAGGTAAACCATTATAAGCTCCTAGCTAATTAAGCATGGCATAAGCAACTATAATATATAATTGTCATTGCAAACATGTTTCTTAATAATAGGCTGAAACAGGAACGATGAACTAATCATATTTACAAAAACAAGAGAGGTCGAGTTCATACCAGCTTTTCTCATCTCAATAAGTTCATCATATAATCATCATTATTGCCTTTCACTTGCACGGCCGAATAGTGTGGAAAATAATAATAGTGCAGTGCATTGGACTAAGCTAGAATCTGCAAGCATTCAATTCAAGAGAGAAGACAAGGTAATATTGGCTCTTTGTTAGATCAACAATAATGCATATGAGAGCCACTCAACATTTTAATCATGGTCTTCTCCTCTCGACCCCAAAGAAAAGAAACAAAACTATGATAGAGGCGAAGGTGTCCGATGTTTCGATGAGATAGATATCGTTTTCTGTGGGAGTCGACTTTGACGATCCGACTACGAACGTGCGAAGACGTCGCGCCTTAGCAATCGCTAAACCAACTTCCGAGGGTTATTGACCACGACGGAGCACGATCAACCTGACCACGAGGGTCTATTTCCTGCGAGCAAACAAAGAACAAGCAAGAAACTGAGATTGCAATCTGGATATTGCGAATATAAGATGAAAGCTTTATTTATCAAGGTGGGGTTCTATGACGTCTTGGTCTGGTTGTTGGACACAAACGAAGTATGCGAAGTTGCAACTATGGCGAACTTTTAATCTAAACAAAACCCAAAGTCTAAACGATGCCCTAAGGGCTGTATATATGGAGGAGAGAGGGGGGGGGGATTTCGTGGCCCTTGGAGGAGGGGTCCGAAACCAACCCTAACTCTTGTTTCCCCACACATACGGACTCTAAAAACAGCCTATACTTAAGTATTTCGAAAATACATGGGCCTGGCCCAATAATAAGGTGACACAACACCTAGAATAGCCTCTAGACGAAATTTATGAAGTGGCATCTTGTATATTTCGTCCAAGGCTTCATGCACTCCTTATGGTGGCTTCAAAGTCCTGAAATCATCACTTGTAACTCCGTTCTTGATCCCCTTGCGCATGCCATCATCTCCATGCTTGAACTTGCTCCAAGGTTCATCTTTCTTGTCCAAGCTAGGCCCTTCATTTGTAAGCAAAACAAATGTATCCAATTTAGGCAGCATCATATTCTCATGAGCATTAGAATCGTTACCAAGAAACGAAAGTACCTGATAATTCAATTGGCGTGCGCGAGCTTTAGTAATTGGTCCAGTATGTATAGCAGCAGGGGCTGTGGGTGTAACAATGGTATTGATGTCCTCATCATCCTCCCCTTCTTGAAATGAAGTCGTCCCCGACGAAAGCTCATCTTCCTCACCCAAATAAGGCTTCACATCTGCAATGTTAAAAGTGGGACTAACCCCAAAATCTGCAGGCAGCTCAAGTTTATATGCATTATTATTTATTTTCTCTAACACCTTAAAAGGACCATCAGCACGTGGCATTAGCTTTGATTTGCGCAAATTAGGAAATCTATCCTTGTGCAAATGTAACCAAACAAGATCTCCAGGTGCAAACACAACATGTTTTCTACCCTTATCTCTAGCAAGTTTATGTTTAGCATTCATATGCTCAATGTTTTCCTTAGTTAACTCATGCATTTTTAAAATCAATTCAGCACGTTCTTTAGCATCAAAATTAACCTTCTCCGAAGATGGAAGAGGCAACAAATCAATAGGTGCACGAGGTAGGAAACCATACACAATTTCAAAAGGGCACATCTTAGTAGTAGAATGTAATGAACGATTATAAGCAAATTCAATATGAGGCAAGCATTCTTCCAACATTTTCTTATTATTCTTCAAAACATCCCTAAGCATAGTAGACAATGTTCTATTGACTACTTCAGTTTGTCCATCAGTTTGGGGGTGACAAATAGTACTAAAAAGCAGTTTAGTCCCCAACTTAGCCCATAAACATCTCCAAAAGTGGCTAAGAAATTTAGTATCACGGTCTGAAACAATAGTATTTGGCACACCATGCAAGCGAATAATTTCACGAAATAACAAATCAGCAACATTAACAACATCATCGCTTTTATGACATGGTATAAAGCGTGCCATTTTCGAGAACCTATCCACGACAACAAATATGCTATCCCTCCCCTTCTTTGTTCGAGGTAAACCTAAAACAAAGTCCATAGATATATCCTCCCAAGGAACACTAGGTACATGCAAAGGCATATATAAACCATGAGGATTGAGTCGTGACTTAGCTTTTTGACATGTAGTGCAGCGAGCAACAAAATGCTCAACATCCTGTCTCATCTTTGGCCAAAAGAAATGTGTAGCAAGTACGTCCTCCGTCTTCTTCACGCCAAAGTGTCCCATTAGTCCTCCTCCATGCGCCTCCTGCAACAACAAAAGACGAACGGAGCTAGCTGGAATGCATAGCTTGTTAGCACGACACACAAATCCACGTTCTTCCTTCTTTACAATTCTGCATTACATCTTTAAAATCAGCATCATGCACATATTGATCTTTGATGGTCTCCAAACCAAATATTTTGAAGTCAAGTTGTGAAAGCGATGAGACAAAGCATCAACAATAACATTTTATTTACCCTTCTTGTGCTTAATAACATAAGGGAAAGTCTCAATGAATTCAACCCATTTATCATGTCTATGATTCAATTTAGCTTGACTTTTAATATGTTTCAAAGATTCATAATCAGAATTTATAACAAATTCCTTGGGCGATAAATAATGTTGCCATGTCTCTAAAGTTCAAACAAGAGCATATAATTCTTTATCATAAGTAGAATAATTCAGACTAGGCCCACTCAATTTTTTAGAAAAGTATGCAACAGGTTTGCCATCTTGTAATAACACACCTCCTAATCCAAGTCCACTAGCATCACATTCAAGCTCAAAAGTCTTATTAAAATCAGGAAGTTGGAGCAAAGGAGCATGTGTCAACTTATCTTTCTATACCATGAAGGCTTCTTCCTGTGCGGTACGCCAAACAAAAGGCACATCCTTCTTTGTAAGCTCATTGAGAGGTGCAGCAATGGTGCTGAAATCTCTCACAAAACGCCTATAGAATCCAGCGAGGCCAAGAAAACTCCTCACTTGTGTGACTATTTTGGGCTGCGGCCAACTCTCAATAGCTTCAATATTTGCTTTATCAACTTCAATTCCCTGTGGAGTAACAACATAGCCAAGAAAAGATACTCGGTCGGTGCAGAAGGTGCACTTCCCAAGGTTACCAAAGGAACGTGCATCACGTAGAGCAATAAAAACAACACATAAATGTTCCAAATGTTCCTCCAAAGATTTGCCATAAATCAGTATATCATCAAAATAGACTACCACAAATCGTCCAATGAAAGCACGTAAAACTTCGTTCATTAGTCTCATGGAAGTACTAGGAGCATTAGTGTAACACCCTCGATGCGGCTATATCTCCTACGTGTCGAAGCATGACTTAGAGGCATAACCACATTGAAAGCAAAGTCGCAAGTAAGGTAATCTTCACAACATCCCATGTAATACATAATAAGGGGAAATGTACATAGTTGGCTTACACTCGCCATGTCACACAAAGTGCATAAATAGCATTACATCAACCAATACAATCATGGTCCGGCTACGGTACCAAAATAAAAGATCAACCCCAACAAGCGACATGGTCCCGATTGCCCCAATTGGGCACCACTACTGATCATCAGGGAAAGACACATAGTAACGGCGTGAGTCTTCGTCGAACTCCCACTTGAGCTCAAGCGCATCATCTGGAATGGAGTCATCGGGCCCTGCATCTGGTTTGGAAGTAATCTGTGAGCCACGGGGACTCAGCAATCTCGCACCCTCGCGATCAAGACTATTTAAGCTTATAGGTAAGGCAAGGTAATATGTGGAGCTTCAGCAAGCGACTAGCATATATGGTGGCTAACCTGTTCGCAAAAGAGAGAGAGAAGAGAAGGCAAAGCACGAACGAGTAACTATAGAACAACCTACGGCAAACATTACTCCAACACCGTGTTCACTTCCCGGACTCCGCCGAGAAGAGACCATCACGGTAACACGCGCAGTTGATTCATTTTAATTAAGTTAAGGTTCAAGTTATCTACAACCGGACATTAACAAATTCCCATCTGCCCATAACCGCGGGCACGGCTTTTGAAAGTTCAAATCTCTGCAGGGGAGTCCCAACTTAGCCCATGACACGCTCTCACGGTCAACGAAGGATATACCTTCTCCCGAGACATTCCGATCAGACTCGGTATCCCGGTTCTACAAGACAACTTCGACAAGTTAAAACAAATCCAGCAACACCACCCGAATGTGCCGACAAATCCCGATAGGAGCTGCACATATCTCGTTCTCAGGGCACACTCAGATGAGCAATCCGTACAACTAAAACCAAACCTCGAGTTTCCCCGAGGGGGCGCTGCATAGGGCTCTAGTTTGGACTAACACTCAGAGGAGCACTGGCCCGGGGGGGGGGGGTTAAATAAGATGACCCTTGGGCTCCGGAAACCCAAGGGAAAAAGAGGCTAGGTGGAAAATGGTAAAACCAAGGTTGGGCATTGCTGGAAGAGTTTTTATTCAAGGCGATTTGTCAAGGGGTTCCCATTATTACCCAACCGCGTAAGGAACGCAAAATCCGGGAACATAACACCGATATGACGGAAACTAGGGCGGCAAGAGTGGAACAAAACACTAGGCAAAAGGCCGAGCCTTCCACCCTTTACCAAGTATATAGATGCATTAAGATAACAAGGTAATATAATGATATCCCAACAATAAACAATGTTCCAACAAGGAACGGTCTCCAATCTTCACCTGCAACTAGCAACGCTATAAGAGGGGCTGAGCAAAGCGGTAACATAGCCAATCAACGGTTTTCTAGGACATGGTGGATTAGAGGTTTGACATGGAAATTTGGGAGGCATGATAAGCAAGTGGTAGGCATCGTAGCATAGGCATAGCAAAAGAGCGAGCATCTAGCAAAGCAAAGATAGAAGTGATTTCGAGGGTATGATCATCTTGCCTGCAAAGTTGTCAGAGTTGACTGGATCCTCGAAAGAAAACTCAACGGGCTCCTCATTAGCGAACTCGTCTGCCGGCTCTACCCAAACAAGACAAACAAGCAAAAGGAACACAATCAACCACGTGCAATGTTCAAACAACAAGATGCAAACATGGTATGCTATGCGGGATGCGGTATGTGATGCATATGCAAGATTTGACAAGGAATGATTGAACATGGCCTCAACTTGGAAATCCAAAAGTGCCACTGGAAAGGTGAGGTTATTTCGGTTGAAATCGATATAAAGAACACCGCAATCGGAGGCACGGTTTGGAAATGGCAAGCAAAACAAATATGGCACCGGTCTGCGATAAACAGCAAGTAGCCATCTAAATGCATCAAGATAATTATGCTACAACGTTCAAACATGGCAACAAAATACATGGCAGGGATCCATTCGTGATGCTTGACAAAAGATGAACACTGAGCTACGGCCAATTCATCCATTAACAGGTTCAAACAAGCATGGCAAAAGTGCAATTGATAAACAGATTTCAGACTTAGTGAAATTAACACAAGTCTGGAATTTTAGATCAGGTAGCACACTTTGAAGCATGAAAACTAGATGTTACAGGAACTTAACATGGCAAAGCAAGGCATGGTATGGAGCTACTCAAAGATCTTAACAAAAGTCACTTAGTGACCTTGAGTCAAAAGGGATCAGAAAATACAATTGCAAGCATGTGAACATGGCAAAAACATAATCAGATCACAGACTTAGTGAAAAACTGGAGCATGCAAATATGATAGCAAGTAGGCATGTTTACGAGCACGATGCACTCACTACAGAGCATGTCATGACAATCTAAGCATACACCCATCAAGAATACACACTGTATAAGCTAGACATGGCAAGAACACCAACATAGCATGCACGGATCAACAACAACATCCTCGGCAAAATCGCTAACAAGTAGACAATCTGCCAGGAATCACAAAATAGCAAAAGTAGAGCTCGATTGACTCAAGCTAGGGTGCTCCATAAATGCAAACAAAGACATGGATGGATAGAGCACCACAAGATTAACAAATCATCCTTACTGATCATCCTCAAAAGAGGCACGGATCACTAGGAAACAACATGAACATATGGCATATTGATAAGAACAGATCAAGGACTTGGTGAAATTTCTAAGTCCCTGAAATCAGCATTAACGAATGCACTACTTTGCAAGCTTGTGCTAGTCACCACACACATCACAAAAATACATGGATAGCACCTCTGTAAAGATGGCAAAGCATATAACAAAACTCATGTAGAGCTCAGGAGCATATCATGCACACATTAATCATGGCAAAAATGACAAATAGCTATTTGGTGCAGCAGATCTGACAATTAACTCAAATAGCTCTCTTCCAACAGCATTTCGGGCATCAAGATGAACTCAAATGAAAATGATGCAATGAGATGAAATGATGTACTCTCTGAGGCGAACATTTTGATATGCTACACGCCCAAAACGGAGCTACGGATGCGGAGATATAGCATGATGAAAAATGCAATTTATCTAGGGTTTCGGGAGAAAGTCAATCGAGTTTTGGATCTGGATCTGGATCCGGTTACTGTAGCAGTGCACGGGAAACGAGGTTCGCCGGACTTCACTGTTCACTGGAGAAGGACGAGGCGGCCGGAGTGAGGGAGCTCGCCGGGGACTTGGTGCTGGGGCGGCGCCGTGGTGCGGCGGGGTCGGCGGCGGCCGGCGCGGCACGGGCGCGCGGAGGCCGGCGCGGCGCGGTGTCGGCGGCGGCTGACGATGACCGGAGATGGCGACTCGGCGGCGCGGCGAAGCGCTCCGGGCGCGGGCGGCGGTGCGAGGTAGAGGATGAGGTGGCGGGGCGCAGGCGCCTCTGGCCCGGGCGCGGCGCGGGCGGGCCGGCCACGGGCCCGGCGCGGGCGGGCCGGCCACGGACCCGGCGGGCTTCGGCAGCGAAGTGGGGCTCGGCGCCCACTTGGCGCTTCCTGATTGGCCGGAGGCGGTGGGCGGACACTGTCCGGCGCGGGCCGGACACGTCCGGTTGCGCGGAGGAGTGGATCTAGGGTTTAGGGGGGAGGGGAGACCCGTGAATTTCGGAGGGGGTGCTATTTATGGACATAGGAGGAGCTAGGAGATTCCAAATGAGGTACGGTTTTCGGCCACGCGATCGTGATCGAACGTTCTAGATGATGGAGAGGGTTTTGGTGGGTTTTGGGCCAAGTTGGAGGGGTGTTGGGCTGCAACACACACGAGGCCTTCTCGGTCCCTCGGTTAACCGTTGGAGTATCAAACGAAGTCCAAATGGTACGAAACTTGACAGGCGGTCTACCGGTAGTAAACCAAGGCTGCTTGGCAAGTCTCGGTCCAATCCGGAAATGTTTAACCCCCACACACGAAAAGAAGGTAGAAAGGATCACCGGAGGAGATAGGAGCGCTGGAATGCAAAACGGACAACGGGGAAAATGCTCGGATGCATGAGACGAACACATATGCAAATGCAATGCACATGATGACATGATATGAGATGCATGACAACGACAACAACACACGGAGACAAAAACCCGAACCCGAGGAAATAAAATAACTTAGCACCGGAAACGGCAAGAGTTGGAGTACATATTAGGTAAATTACATCCGGGGTGTTACAACACTCCACCACTACGAAAGGATCTCGTCCCGAGATCTAGGACTGGAACGCCGGGTACTCAGAACGGAGGTGATCCTCGTGTTCCCAGGTGGCTTCACGGTCGGAATGGTGTGACCACTTGACTTTGAGGAATTTGATTGACTTATTGCGAGTCTTGCGTTCAGTCTCTTCAAGAATAGCAATGGGGTGCTCACGATAAGAGAGATCTTCTTGGAGATCAATGTCTTCGAAGTTGACGGTGCGGTCAGGCGTCTTGAAGCACTTGCGTAGCTGAGAGACATGGAACACGTCGTGCACATTTGCAAAGTTTGAAGGAAGCTCGAGTTGATAGGCGAGATCGCCTCTCTTGCTGACGATTTTGAAAGGACCCACGTATCTAGGCGCAAGCTTCCCTTTGATACCGAAGCAACGAGTACCTTTCATTGGAGAGACGCGGAGGTAAACATGGTCTCCGATCTCGAAAGCCAAATCACGGTGCTTACTATCATAGTAGCTCTTCTAGCGCGATTGCGCTGCTTTGAGGTTATCATGAATGACCTTACACATCTCCTCTGCCTCTGTGATCAAGTCATTTCCAAGAAGTTGACGTTCACCGGTTTCTGACCAGTTAAGAGGAGTACGGCACTTCCCGCCATACAGAATTTTGAATGGGTCCTTGCCTGAACTTGCTTGAAAACTGTTGTTGTAGGAGAATTCGGCATATGGAAGACAATCTTCCCACTTCATGCCGAAGGAGATCACACAAGCCCTGAGCATATCTTCAAGAATCTGATTGACATGCTCGACTTGACCGCTAGTTTGAGGATGGAAAGCTGTGCTGAAGCGGATGTTGGTGCCCATGGCCTTCTGAAAAGACTCCCAAAACTTGGAGGTAAAGATGCTGCCACGGTCTAAAGAGATCACCTGTGGAATACCGTGTAGAGAGACAATCCGAGAGGTATACAGCTCCGCCAATTGAGCTGTAGTGATAGACTCTTTGATAGGCAGAAAGTGAGCCACTTTAGTGAGTTTGTCGATGACAACGAATATAGCATCATTGCCACGCTTGGACTTTGGAAACCCAGTCACGAAGTCCATTTCAATGTGGTCAAACTTCCATTCTGGAATGGCAAGAGGTTGGAGGAGACCAGCTGGCCTTTGGTGTTCTGCCTTCACTCTTCTGCAGACATCACACTCATTCACGAACTGAGCAATCTCTCGCTTCATTCGAGTCCACCAATAAGCCTGCTTGAGGTCCTGATACATCTTCGTACTCCCGGGGTGGATGGAGAGGAGTGAATTGTGAGCCTCGTTCATGATCACTTTACGAAGGTCACCTTTGGGCACAACAATACGATCCTCGAAGAAGAGAGTATCCTTGTCATCAAGGCGGTAGCACTTGTACTTGGGTTGACTCTTGGCAATCCCAATCTCCACCTTCTTCACCATAGCATCAAGAAGTTGAGCCTCGCGAATCTGGTCTTCCAAGGTCGGAGAGACTTGAAGGTTGGCGAGGAAACCTTGAGGAACAATTTGCAGATTAAGTTTCCGGAAAGCTTCACAAAGCTCGGGTTGATAAGGCTTGATAATCAGACTGTTGTAGTAAGCCTTCCTGCTCAATGCGTCAGCAATCACATTGGCCTTGCCTGGAGTATACTCGATACTCGCATTATACTCTTGAATCATTTCGACCCAGCGAGTCTGCCTGAGGTTGAGATTAGGCTGAGTGAAGATGTACTTGAGACTCATGTGGTCAGTGAAAATGTCCACTTTTCTTCCCAATAAGAGATGTCTCCAAGTCAAAAGAGCATGCACAACTGCCGCCAACTCGAGGTCATGAGTGGGGTAGTTCTTCTCGTTGGGCTTCAACTGGCAAGAGGTATAAGCCACAACTTTCTTCTCTTGCATCAACACTGCACCAAGACCTTGAAGAGAGGCATCGCAGAAGACCTCGAATGGTTTGGATTCATCAGGAGGAGTCAGAACTGGAGCAGTGACCAATTTCTCTTTCAAAGTATTGAAAGCGATGTCACATTCCGGAGACCAAACGTACTTGACGTGCTTCTGGAGAAGGTTTGAAAGAGGCTTCACGATCTTTGAAAAGTTCTCAACGAACCTTCGACAGTATCTCGCAGGACCGAGGAAGCTACTGAGTTGCTTCACTTTTTGAGGTGGTTCCCAATTCACAATTGCAGACACCTTCTCAGGATTCACCGCAATGCCCTTGGCAGAGATGATATGCCCAAGATATAGAACCTCATCGAGCCAAAACTCGCACTTTGAGAACTTGGCGTAGAACTGATGTTCCCTGAGCTTATCGAGCACCAAACGCAAGTGCTTGGCATGATCTTCCTTGTTCTTCGAAAAGACCAGAATGTCGTCGAGATAGACCAAAACGAAGTCATTTGTGTAGGCGTTGAAGATGAAGTTTATCATGCGAGAGAAAGTCGGAGGAGCGTTGACGAGGCCAAAATACATGACAGTGTATTCATATGAACCATAGCTTGTTCTGAAAGCCGTCTTGGGAATATCTTGCTCACGGATTCGAATCTGGTGATAACCCATACAGAGATCAAGCTTGGAGAATACTTGGGCACCTTTGAGTTGTTCGAACAGCTCATTGATGTTGGGAAGTGGGTACTTGTTCTTGATAGTCTTCTTGTTCAATGGACGGTAGTCAACACAAAGTGGGTCCATTCCATCCTTCTTCTTCACAAAAAGTACTCCACAACCCCATGGAGAGGAACTAGGTCGGATGAGACCCATTCGCTCTTGAATATCGAGTTGCTTCTTCAGCTTCTTCAACTCTTCAGGTCCAAGCTTGTAAGGACGTTTGCACACCGGTTCCGTGCCAGGCTCAAGATCGATGACGAATGCAACTGGCCGGTGCGAAGGCATTCCTGGAAGCTCTTTTGGAAAGACGTCTTGATATTCGCAAACGACTGGAATTTGAGAGATGGCATCGAGCTCACCCTTCTCATTGAGAGAAAATAGACGGATTGTATCATCCCGAGCGGCAAAGACAATTACATCCTCAGACGAATGAGTCAATTGAATCTGCCTAGCGGCACAATCAAGCCTAGCCTTGTGCTTAGATAGCCAATCCATTCCGAGAATAAGATCAATATCCGAGTCACCAAGAACATTTGGAGAGGACAAGAACTTATAGTCACCCAAAGTGATTGTAACATCCGGAACGCATACTCGAGATGTCATTAGACGGACTGGAGAGTCAATAGCCAATGGTTTCGGCAACACTTGAGTAACAAAATCATGCTTATATGCAAAAGGTCTCGAGATGAAACAATGTGATGCACCAGTGTCAAAAAGAACTCTTGCAGGAATATCATTAACAGGAAGGTTACCCATGATGACATCTGACGAGTCCTCTACCTGAGCTGCATTCACCATGTTGACCTTGGCGTACTTGGGGTTATGCTTGACCACAGCTGTACTTGCTGATCTCACAGGAGGAGGAGGAGGGAGACGCCTCTGATTGAAGCACTTGTTGGCATAGTGACCCTTCTGTTGGCACTTGTTGCACGTGACCTCTGAAAGTGGACGGTGATACGGAGCACTCGATCTTGAAGCTTGAGACGAAGTCTTGTTCTGAAAGCCATGGTTGGGTGGGTGGGAATATCCACTGCCACCTTTGCTCTTCTGCTGAAACGGCTGACGGAACGGAGGAGGAGGAAGCCAATACTTCTGCTGCTTAGCCACTTGAGTAGAGGAAGAAGGAGTAGCATCTCTGACTCGCTTCTTGGAGGCATCACACTTCAGTTGAGCAGCCTCTTGCTTCAATGCCATGTTGTAAAACTCATCGTACCTCCTGGGCTCAAAGAGAATGAGAGCTAGCTGGATTTCTTCTCTGAGACCACCCCTGAACTGGTATATCATGCTCTTCTCGTCAGGGACGTCCTGCTTAGCAAAGCGGGCGAGCTTCTGAAACAACTTGTTGTAGTCATAGACAGACATAGAGCCTTGCTTCAGGTTGCGGAATTCCTCACGCTTGCTTTCAACCACGCTCTGAGGAATATGATGAGCTTTGAAGTCTTGACGGAATTCATCCCAAGTAATCACACGGCCTCCTCTGGAATCTCTGTACTACTGAAACCATTCTGCAACTTGGTCTTTGAGTTGGAAGGAAGCGAACTTGACAAAGTCCTCAGGCCTGACGTTACTGCACTCGAAATGCTTGCACAAGTCCACGAGCCAATCATCAGCGTCAGTTGCCTCAACACAATTGCCGAAAGTCTTTGGCTGGTTAGCAAGGAACTGGTTGAGTGTAGCAAAGTGATTCTGATTGTTGCCCTGGTTGCCTTGGTTCGCTTGGTTGCGCTCTTGAAGAATTTGCATGATCAACTGCATGTTTGCATTGGTAGCGGCCATCACAGCTTGCCATGCCTCCAGAGGAGGGGGTGGTGGTGGCGGATCAGGATTCGGAGTCGTGCGCGTAGGAGGAGCCATCCTGAAGAGGTTGGCATCCATTAGCACATTGATAGATAAGATTGAAGCTGAATCAAGCGGGTTGAAATAACATTTAGTCTTCACATCCGAACAAAATGAACGAATGCATTCCAATTGAAATGGTCACATATCCATAAATTGAGAAGCCACTTAGAATTTAGGTAGAGGAATAAAATCAACAAGGTACGGAACAAGAACGAATACTCGGTAAAGATCACCCAATCTCAAACCAAATATCCGTGGAAGAAGAACTAGAGCTACAAGAATTCCCACCTATGAAACTCCCGAACCTTTCCGGTTATGCAATCAGGTGTTGGGGATACAGGGGAAGCATAATATCTCACCCAAATCTAGCAAATCCTACATCCAGCTGTATCCATCCTTCAACACATAACCAAGAAAAACTTCGGAAATCGTGTACCTCAACCTACGAAAAGCATTCGTTATACAAGTTATGGCAATACTCCCGAACTCCTGCCCCAGTACTGGGTGGCGTCGAGGTTATCTCACCAACAACTGCATAAAAGAGATTTTCGATGTCGGTGAACTAAACTCAGGTATTCCAGAACTGCAATGATAAAATTGTGACGACAACACCTCGAAGCTCAACTCCCTGGGACACTGCCACAACCCCTAAATGACAGGAGGCACCAAGAACAATGTTCTCATCACAAATCCATCGGAACGATTCTCCATGGCCTCTTCAAATCTGTTTAGCACATCTTGCACCTATCCACTCATCATTTGCTGAAATTTATCATGCAGCTCCTTATTCGTCATGTTCTCCCAGTCAGTCTCGTCGGCTTGTAATCCTACCATGGTTAGCAGCAATAGAAACACACAAGAATATGATCCTACAGACTACTAACAAGAGGTGGTGGTGGGTGTCACAAATCCGTCAAGAAAATCTCAAATTCTTACCAGTTCTTACTGATACATCTCCAACGTATCTATAATTTTTGATTGTTCCATGCTATATTATATTCTGTTTTGGACATTATTGGGCTTTATTATACACTTTTATATTATTCTATTTTTTTTGCCTATTTTAGGGTTTCTTAGAAAAAGAATATCAAACGGAGTCCAAACGGAATGAAACCTTCGGGAACGTGATTTTCGGAACGAACATGATCCAGAGGACTTGGACCCTACGTCAAGACATCAACCTGGAGGCCACGAGGTAGGGGGGCGCGCCTACCCCCCCCAGGCGCGCCCTCCACCCTCGTGGGACCCCTGTTGATCCACCGAAGTACTCCTTCCTCCTATATATACCTACGTACCCCCAAACTATCATATACGGAGCCAACACCCTAATTCCACCGCCGTAACTTTCAGTATCCACAAGATCCTATCTTGGGGCCTGTTCCAGAGCTCCGCCGGATGGGACATCGATCACGGAGGGCTTCTACATCAACACCATAGCCTCTCCGATGAAGTGTGAGTAGTTTACCTCAGACCTACGAGTCCATAGTTATTAGCTAGATGGCTTCTTCTCTCTTTTTGGATCTTAATACAAAGTTATCCCCCTCTCTTGTGGAGATCTATTCGATGTAATCTTTTTTGCGGTGTGTTTGTTGAGACCGATGAATTGTGGGTTTATGATCAAGTTTATCTATGAACAATATTTGAATCTTCTCTGAATTCTTTTATGTATGATTGCTTATCTTTGCAAGTCTCTTCGAATTATCAGTTTGGTTTGGCCTACTAGATTGATCTTTCTTGCAATGGGAGAAGTGCTTAGCTCCACTCATCATTTGCTGAAATTTATCATGCAGCTCCTTATTCGTCATGTTCTCCCAGTCAGTCTCGTCGGCTTGTAATCCTACCATGGTTAGCAGCAATAGAAACACACAAGAATATGATCCTACAGACTACTAACAAGAGGTGGTGGTGGGTGTCACAAATCCGTCAAGAAAATCTCAAATTCTTACCAGTTCTTACTGATACAGTCTCCAACGTATCTATAATTTTTGATTGTTCCATGCACTTTTATATTATTTTTGGGACTAACCTATTAACCGGAGGCCCAACCCAGAATTGCTGTTTTTTTGCCTATTTTAGGGTTTCGCAGAAAAAGAATATCAAACTGAGTCCAAACGGAATGAAACCTTCGGGAACGTGATTTTGCGAAACGAACATGATCCAGAGGACTTGGACCCTACGTCAAGACATCTACCAGGAGGCCACGAGGTAGGGGGGCGCGCTTACCCCCCAGGCACGCCCTCCACCCTCGTGCCCCCCTGTTGCTCCACTGACGTACTCCTTCCTCCTATATATACCTACGTACCCCCAAACTACCAGATACGGAGCCAAAACCCTAATTCCACCACCGTAACTTTCTGTATCCATGAGATCCCATCTTGCGGCCTGTTCCAGAGCTCCGCCGGATGGGACATCGATCACGGAGGGCTTCTACATCAACACCATAGCCTCTCCGATGAAGTGTGAGTAGTTTACCTCAGACCTACGAGTCCATAGTTATTAGCTAGATGGCTTCTTCTCTCTTTTTGGATCTTAATACAAAGTTATCCCCCTCTCTTGTGGAGATCTATTCGATGTAATCTTTTTTGCGTTGTGTTTGTTGAGACCGATGAATTGTGGGTTTATGATCAAGTTTATCTATGAACAATATTTGAATCTTCTCTGAATTCTTTTATGTATGATTGCTTATCTTTGCAAGTCTCTTCGAATTATCAGTTTGGTTTGGCCTACTAGATTGATCTTTCTTGCAATGGGAGAAGTGCTTAGCTTTGGGGTTCAATCTTGCAGTGTCCTTTCCCAGTGACAGTAGGGGCAGCAAGGCACGTATTTTATTGTTGCCATCGAGGATAACAAGATGGGGTTTATATCATATTGCATGAGTTTATCCCTCTACATCATGTCATCTTGCTTAAAGCGTTACTCTGTTCTCTTGAACTTAATACTCTAGATGCATGCTGGATAGCGGTCGATGTGCGGAGTAATAGTAGTAGATGCAGGCAGGAGTCGGTCTACTTGTCTCGGACGTGATGCCTATATACATGATCATACCTAGATATTCTCATAACTATGCTCAATTCTGTCAATTGCTCAATAGTAATTTGTTTACCCACCGTGAATACTTATGCTCTCAAGAGAAGCCACTAGTGAAACCTATGGCCCCCGGGTCTATCTTCCATCATATTAATCTTCCAATACTTAGTTATTTTTATTGCCTTTTATTTTACTTTGCATCTTTATCATAAAAATACCAAAAATATTATCTTATCATATCTATCAGATCTCATTCTCGTAAGTGACCGTGTAGGGATTGACAACCCCTTATCACGTTGGTTGCGAGGATTTATTTGTTTGTGTAGGTGCGAGGGACTCGTGCGTGGCCTCCTACTAGATTGATACCTTGGTTCTCAAAAACTGAGAGAAATACTTACGCTACTTTGCTGCACCACCCTTTCCTCTTCAAGGGAAAACCAATGCAAGTGCTCAAGAGGTAGCAAGAAGGATTTCCGGCGCCATTGCCGGGGAGGTTCGCGCAGAAGTCAAGACATACCAAGTACCCATCACAAACCCTTATATCCCGCATTACATTATTTGCCATTTGCCTCTCGTTTTCCTCTCCCCCACTTCACCCTTGCCGTTTTATTCGCCCTCTCTCTCTCTCCGTCCTCCCTCTCTTTCTCTATTTGCCTCTTTTTGCCCGTCTGTTGTTTGCTTGTGTGTTGGATTGCTTGCTTTTCACGATGGCTCAAGATAACACTAAATTGTGTGACTTTACCAATACCAACAACAATGATTTTATTAGCACTCCGATTGCTCCTCTTACCGATGCCGAATCTTGTGAAATTAATGCTGCCTTGCTGAATCTTGTCATGAAAGATCCGTTTTCCGACCTTCCTAGTGAAGATGCCGCTACCCATCTAAATAGCTTCGTTGATTTGTGTGATATGCAAAAGAAGAAAGA
The DNA here is from genome assembly GCF_003073215.2 of Triticum urartu. NCBI lineage: Eukaryota > Viridiplantae > Streptophyta > Magnoliopsida > Poales > Poaceae > Triticum > Triticum urartu. The sequence continues at coordinate 316,050,484 of NC_053026.1, read as the reverse complement.
TGTGGATAATGATATTGTTAAATTGAAGCTATTTCCTTTTTCACTTAGAGATCGTGCTAAAGCTTGGTTTTTGTCTTTGCCTAAAAATAGTATTGATTCGTGGAATAAGTGCAAAGATGCTTTTATCTCTAAGTATTTTCCGCACGCTAAGATCATCTCTCTTAGAAACGATATTATGAATTTTAAGCAACTTGATCATGAACATGTTGCAAAAGCTTGGGAGCGGATGAAATTAATGGTACGTAATTGCCCTACACATGGTTTGAATTTGTGGATGATTATACAAAATTTTTATGCCGGATTGAATTTTGCTTCTAGAAATCTTTTACATTCGGCCGCAGGAGGCACTTTTATGGAAATCACTTTAGGAGAAGCTACTAAACTCCTAGATAATATTATGGTTAATTATTCTCAATGGCACACTGAAAGATCTACTAATAAGAAAGTGCATGCGATAGAAGAAATTAATGTTTTGAGTGGAAAGATGGATGAACTTATGAAATTATTTGCTAATAAAAGTGTCTTCTGATCCTAATGATATGCCTTTGTCTACTTTGATTGAGAATAATAACGAATCTATGGATGTGAATTTTGTTGGTAGGAATAATTTTGGTAACAACGCGTATAGGGGAAATTTTAATCCTAGGCCATATCCTAGTAATTCCTATAATAATTATGGTAATTCCTACAACAATTCTTATGGAAATTATAATAAGATTCCCTCTGATTTTGAAACAAATATTAAAGAATTTATTACTTCACGAAAGAATTTCAATGCTTTGATGGAAGAAAACTTGCTTAAGATTGATGAGTTTGCTAGGAACATTGATAGAATTTCTCTTGATGTTGATTCTTTGAAACTTAGATCTATTCCACATAAGCATTATATCAATGAGTCTCTCAAAGCCATGAGAATTTCCATTGATGAGTGCAAAGAAAGAACCGCTAGGATGCGTGCTAAGAAAGATTGCTTTATAAAAGCGTGTTTTCTAGTTTCCATGATAATAAAGATGAAGATCTAAAAGTTATTGATGTGTCCCCTATTAAATCTTTGTTTTGCAATATGAATCTTGATAATGATGGGACTGAATATGATCCACCTTTACCTAGACGGCATTCCAAAAAATCGGAGTCTTTAGATCTTGATGCTAAAATTGTTAAAAGTGGGATTGAAGAAGTCAAAACTTTAAATATTAATGAACCCACTATTTTGGATTTCAAGGAATTTAATTATGATAATTGCTCTTTGATAGATTGTATTTCCTTGTTGCAATCCGTGCTAAACTCTCCTCATGCTTATAGTCAAAATTGTCGTGGAGTTGACACGGCAGATGTCCTAGAGCAAGGACTTAGTCATAGGGCCATCGCACTAGGAAGCTTAAAGGGGTTGATCGGGACAAAGGACACACGAGAGAGTTTTTATACTAGTTCGGCCCCTTACGATGAAGGTAAAATCCTACGTCTAGTTGGGATTGGTATTGCCGAGGTTTCGATCTCCAAGAGGCTCAACTCGTCGGCTTGGTTATCAACTTGGTTGTTTCTTGCCCTAAACCGCCACCGGGTCATCCCCTTATATACACGGGTTGACGCCTGGTGGCCTACAGAGTCCCGGCCGGCTCATAATCGTGTCCGGCTCGGTGACTTCCCTTACATGCCTTTCCTTACAAGTCTTTCCTTACGTACAGCGGTTTACAATATCAGGCCTTAAGCCGGCCCCAGGCCTTTGGGCCTTCTATACATTTAGTAAACTATCATTTTGAATGTTTAGCAGGCTTCTTCTGTAACCCGCCATTAGGGCTGACCCGGCCCCTCCTGGGCGGGTCATACTGGTAGTAATATCCCCAACATTAGGCCCCAGGTTGACTTTGAACTTTGTTCTCTGTCAATCTTCAATACTTAGGTGGAATCCATCCTCTGTCTGAAAACTTCTGTAACCCGCCATGACGTCATCTTCTGAAAACACAAAAAACCTTCATGATGTCATCTTTCGACGGATCTTTCATTTTTTAATGCCTTCCAAGAATCGAGGCGTCCGTTTATTTGGATAATCATTATTCGGGTCTCCTTGATTTTCGCGCCCGCCTGTTCTCTTACTCCCTTATAAATAGGTACCACTTAGGTCTTTTTCATTCTCCTCCTTCGGTCGTCTTCCTCCTCTCTCTGCTTCACTGCCGCTCGAGCTCTGCCGCCGCCGTCGCCATAGATCTCCTCGTATCCACCTCAGGCCGCTGCATCGACCTGACTTGTCCAGAGAAATGCGACGAATCTCCGCAGCGAATCCGCACCCGTAAGTCTCACCTTCTTAATCTTTTTAGATCTGCATCAGGGCTTTGCGAGTTCGTCGGTGTTCTTCATCGTTCTTCATGTACTTTCCTGGTAGTTCTTCCTCCGCAGCCTCTAGGGATCCAAAAAGGAAATATAACTCGCGCGGTAGTTGTTTGGCATCCATTTTGATAGCCGTAGATCCCCTTTTCTCTATATAGATGCTTCGTTATAGCTGATGAACCCATTTGTACTAGATATTTAGGTCTAGAATATTTTTCTTTTCAGAACAGCCATTTGATCCAAAATAATAATGACAGCTTGGTAAAACGTGTTTATGCTGACACTTAGCTGAATCTGCTTTCTGAGAAAATCTGTAGTCATGGCGGCTTACCGCTCCAGCTTTGTTTTCCCTATATGTCATTAGCCCTTAGTTAAACCGCCATTACTTGTTTTATAACTGACCGTAAACTGAACCGGCATGTTGTTATTTATTTTTCAGTTCTTTGCACATCATGCCGTCAAAGACACCCACCATCTTTAACTGGGTCCCCTCATCCATAACTGAGGAACGGTTAAAAGAGTTCTTCATCATTGGGTTTCTGCCTTCAAAAAATGTCATGTCTTATCGTGCTCCTGACCCAGAGGAAGAACGCCCCAATCCAAAAGACGGAGAAGTGATTGTCTTCACTGACCACATGAACCGTGGCTTCTCACCGCCCGGTTCAAAATTCTTCAGAGAGGTCCTTCATTTTTTCAAACTTCATCCTCAGGATCTTGGACCCAATTCCATATCTAATATTTGCAATTTCCAAGTACTTTGTGAGGTGTATCTTCAGCAAGAGCCGACCGTAGAGCTGTTTAGGGAATACTTTTATCTGAACCGGCAGAATGAATGCACCAACGGTCCTAGCTTAGAACTTGGAGGCATCTTAATTCAGCGCATCACAATCAACATAATCAACATATGTAGAGATACTAAAATGAACACGAACAGTACGCGTTACCTTAACCTTGCCGCTATTGTTGAACCATTGGATGTAGTAAGGATGTGGATGTGGTCTTGTGGTGAGAGATAGCTTCTCCACCATCTCCATGCTAGCCAAGTTGTTGCAGCTCCCTCCATCTATGATGACGCGAACAGAATGTTCCTTCACAACTCCCTTTGTATGGAACAAATTATGCCTCTGATTTTGCCCAGCTTGTGTAACCTGCACACTCAAAACACGTTGAGCAACTAAACATTCATACCTGTCAGCATCTTCAGCAGCCATGTATTGCGTCTCATGATCAGAATCATCTCCATCGTGTTCTTCATGTGTAATAAGAGCCAAAGTCTCCTCATCATAGTCACTAGCAGACTCATACCCACCATCCTCAGTAGCAATCATCACATGCTGAGATTTTCATTCTCTCGCAAAATGTCCTCTTCCCTTACAATGACGAAAAATAATATCACTTGTATGCCCTATTGATGCCATGGAAGAAGAAGAGCTTTATGTAGGCCCGGCAGGTGTGCTCTTGGCAGATAGTGGTGGTTGTGCCTGCTTTCTTGTATCACGACTGGAGGTGGCACCTGATGGAGGTGCTGGTGTAGTGTAAGTAGAGGATGCACGTGGTGTCCATGATGAAGATCGACCTGTAGAAAAGTTAGTTCGCGCCAATGCCTATTGATCCTGCACTTCACGTTCAGCTTTACAAGCAAGATGGAATAAACGAGTGATATTAGTATACTCCTTATACTCTAGAATGGTCTGAATCTATCTATTTAATCCACCCATAAAACGTGCAAGCATAGCTTCATTCTCCTCAACAATACCACATCTAATCATGCCAGTTTGTAATTCCTGATAATATTCTTCTACAGAATTTTTTCCTTGTCTTAAACGCTGCAATTTTTGAAGTAATTCACGTTGATAATATGGTGGAACCCAATGAGTACGCATAGCAGTTTTCAAAGCAGCCCAAGTAGTTGGAATAGGATATAATCTACAATGTTCAGACCACCAAACACATGCGAATCTAGTGAAAGCACAAACAGCAGCAGGAACACGTCTCTCCTTAGGATATTGTAAACATGTAAAACGTTGTTCAGTTTCTAACTCCCAAGTAAGATATATATCAGGAACATATCTACCCTCAAATGATGGAATATTCAATTTCATTTTAGGAAGATGGTCATGATCTCGTACCTCATATGGTGGTGCAGCCCTACCGTTGCGATGATATACCTGAGGACGACCTGGTGGTGGTGGTGCTGGTGGTTGCACATAGTTCTGATTTTGATCAACCTCATCCTCGTAATGGTCCTCCACCTCTGCAGTAGCAGCAGGAGCGGCAGAAGCATCAACATCGGCACCAGAATTGTGCCCAGGGTCAATGTGAACGCGCTGTGCTTGTCCCACTTGATTTGGAAAGCGACATTGTTGTTGTTGTTGTTGTTGTTGTTGCTGTTGTTGTTGTTGTTGTTGTTGTTGTTGTTGTTGTTGTTGTTGTTGCCGGTGGTGGTGGTGGAAGACGCGTGAGCAATTCATTAAACTTGTTATTGAGCTTTGTTTCGAACGTCTTTTCCATGCCATCTATCTTCTCCATGGCCTCCTCAAACCTGTTTAGCACATGTTGCACCTGTCCACTCATCATTTGCTGAAATTTATCATGCAGCTCCTTATTCGTCATGTTCTCCCAGTCAGTCTCGTCGGCTTGTAATCCTACCATGGTTAGCAGCAATAGAAACACACAAGAATATGATCCTACAGACTACTAACAAGAGGTGGTGGTGGGTGTCACAAATCCGTCAAGAAAATCTCAAATTCTTACCAGTTCTTACTGATACATCTCCAACGTATCTATAATTTTTGATTGTTCCATGCTATATTATATTCTGTTTTGGACATTATTGGGCTTTATTATACACTTTTATATTATTCTATTTTTTTTGCCTATTTTAGGGTTTCTTAGAAAAAGAATATCAAACGGAGTCCAAACGGAATGAAACCTTCGGGAATGTGATTTTCGGAACGAACATGATCCAGAGGACTTGGACCCTACGTCAAGACATCAACCTGGAGGCCACGAGGTAGGGGGGCGCGCCTACCCCCCTAGGCGCGCCCTCCACCCTCGTGGGACCCCTGTTGATCCACCGAAGTACTCCTTCCTCCTATATATACCTACGTACCCCCAAACTATCATATACGGAGCCAACACCCTAATTCCACCGCCGTAACTTTCAGTATCCACAAGATCCTATCTTGGGGCCTGTTCCAGAGCTCCGCCGGATGGGACATCGATCACGGAGGGCTTCTACATCAACACCATAGCCTCTCCGATGAAGTGTGAGTAGTTTACCTCAGACCTATGAGTCCATAGTTATTAGCTAGATGGCTTCTTCTCTCTTTTTGGATCTTAATACAAAGTTATCCCCCTCTCTTGTGGAGATCTATTCGATGTAATCTTTTTTTGCGGTGTGTTTGTTGAGACCGATGAATTGTGGGTTTATGATCAAGTTTATCTATGAACAATATTTGAATCTTCTCTGAATTCTTTTATGTATGATTGCTTATCTTTGCAAGTCTCTTCGAATTATCAGTTTGGTTTGGCCTACTAGATTGATCTTTCTTGCAATGGGAGAAGTGCTTAGCTTTGGGGTTCAATCTTGCAGTGTCCTTTCCCAGTGACAGTAGGGGCAGCAAGGCACGTATTTTATTGTTGCCATCGAGGATAACAAGATGGGGTTTATATCATATTGCATGACCCGGAGGAAGAACGCCCCAATCCAAAAGACGGAGAAGTGATTGTCTTCACTGACCACATGAACCGTGGCTTCTCACCGCCCGGTTCAAAATTCTTCAGAGAGGTCCTTCATTTTTTCAAACTTCATCCTCAGGATCTTGGACCCAATTCCATATCTAATATTTGCAATTTCCAAGTACTTTGTGAGGTGTATCTTCAGCAAGAGCCGACCGTAGAGCTGTTTAGGGAATACTTTTATCTGAACTGGCAGAATGAATGCACCAACGGTCCTAGCTTAGAACTTGGAGGCATCTTAATTCAGCGCCGTCAGGGTGCTGTCTTCCCTCTCATCGTCTTACCAAGTCACCCAAAGGACTGGAACCAAACTTGGTTTTATTGTCAGGATATCTCTCCAGCAAACGAGAAGCTGCTGCCGGGTTATCGCCCCGGTCGTCTTGACTCCAAGTTCACCCTTCCGGATAAACTCACCGTTGCTGAACGCAAGAGGCTGCTTCCATCCATCAGAAGAATCAACGCTTTGTTGGGGAACGGTTTAACCGGAGTAGATCTGACCCGCTGTTGGATCTCATGGCGGGTTATTCCATTAAGCCGTTGATCAAAACTGATGTATGAATACGGTGGAGGCCCAAACGACTCTCTTCGTCACAGCCCATTTGAACTCACCGAAGAAGGCATTGTTTCAATGTAAACCTTTTGGTGAACGGGAAATATGAAGACTGCAGCATTGTTGGGTTAAACCCCTTCTGCAAGCTTAACCCGGTACCAGAAGTAAGCATATTCTGATCTCTTTTCCTTTGTATTTTGCCCAGCTATACTACTTTAGCACTGATCTTTCTTCTTGTCTTTGCAGGCCAATTCTGACTTTTGGAAGGTGAAATATGACCACGAAGCTGCCAAGAAGGCGAAAGCCGCCGCCATGAACACCAAGAAGATGACCCGGAAAACGAAGAAGAAGAAGAAAACCACTGTTGAAGATTTAATGAAACTTGATGACACGTCTGACTCGGAGGTAGTCCTTGATTCCCTTGACCCATTTTTTTAACAATCTTATTGACACTGATCCTTACCAGGATGACACTGGGGCCAGTCAGGCCGGGGAAGCAGAGGTAACTATCATTTCCTCCGACTCAGAGCCCTTACCAAGACACAAAGTTCGACGAGTGATCCGTAAAGTAAGGTTTTCTAACCCCTTAGCTCACTTGGATCCCAACTTTCATTTGAAAAAGCAGCAACATGAAAGCCGTCATGAAGTTGAGATTGAAGATGAAACGGCCGTCGTCCTTCAATAGACCCCTCGAAAACGCCCGAACGAGGTTTACTTATTACTGTCCTTAACTTGTTTTAATGAATCCTGCTCATTGCATTCCTCTTAACTCCTTTCTTTTACCTTTTCAGGAGATGTCTCGTTCCTCAGGCGACTCATCACAAACACAATTTCCGGCTTTCAAGACTGCTCCTGGGTAATCAGAAATCCTCTTTTCTTCCGGGTTGATCAATTGTATGTTGATGCTGACTATCCTGTAATATATATTTTTTCCTTAGCGGCCAGGCTAAATCCAAGAAGGCGAAGGTAACAAAACTGGCGGAAGACCAGCCAGTACTAACATCTGAGCCGGCTAGGCCGCCTTCTCCATTAACTGTCGCCCCAGAAGACCCGCCTATTGTCAATGAAGCAAATCCTCCGGAGCCATCCTTTGACAAAGCCACTATGAATCCTTCTACGGCTGGACCGTCAAGCTCAACCGACCCGCCGTCTCCCCGTGTTCAAGATGTTCAAATTACTAGGACCCGCTTTGTTGAGCCGGGGAACCCAACGGTATTGGCTCGGTGCACAGCTAAGCAAGAAGCATTGGAGAGGCAGAAGGTTCGCCTTGATGTTGCCAACTATGACCGTCTTAATGCCAGTGATATTTTATCCGGCTATCTCAGTCATGTACACTCCAGTCGTGAGTCTGAGATCGAGATGGTCAAGCAGCTTCAGTTGAAGTATGAGGTATGTTGTTTCCGGTTTACCAATATTCCTTCAGCCCCCAAGTCTTCAGATTATGAGAGAAACAGAATAACCTGTAGACTTAAAATATAGGCCGATACTTTTACCTCTAAATCTTTGCCTGATATTGATAGAACAAAACTTCACCCATAGTCCCCAAGGACCGGTTTATTTTGATCATTAATGAATCGGTACTTAAAATTTTTAAACCATCTGCAAAGTACTTAACACTCAGGTTAAACCTTGATAAACTTGATGAACTGCGTACATTAGCCCCCAAGTGCCAAGTGCTGTTACTTTGTAAAGGACTTGGGACTTCAAATATGTTGGTAGAGTCGTGAAAATTTGATTTGGCATACATTAGCCCACAAGTGTCAAGTGGTTTATTCGTAAAGTACTTGGGACTTGAATCTTGAATTTAAATACTGAAATTTGAAACCAAGTCTTGACTTATCTGAATGTTTCACAGAATGCTTTGTCTGAATTGAATTCTCAATTATCGAATGCAAAGACCTGGCTAGCAAGTCAAGAGTCCGAAATCAAATCTTCCACTTCCAAACTGCAAATGAGCCTTTCTGCAACGGAAAATTTGAAGACCAGCTTTGCTACCAAGGAGAAGGCTTGGGAAAATGAGAAAACACTCCTGACCCGACGAGCTAAGACAGCCGAAACAGCTATGAAAGAAATTTCAACAGAGCTGAACAGTTTGAAGGGCCGGGTGTCTCAGATGGTTGCTGCTATCTTTGGTAAGCTGCCTGAGTTGACCTTTCGTATAAGTTTTGCCAAACCGGAATATGATCCGCCAACTTACTCTATTAAAAATATATGCAGGTCCGCGAAATAAAAATCTGAGCCAAGACCCGTTGATTAAACTGAAAGCCGTATACACCTTGGTTGAACAATTGTACATTGGTGCACAACGGGCTCTGGCTGCTATCTCTCCTACAAATCAAGGACCCAACCGGCTTAGCGATGTCCTGAAGAAGCTGTCCATCCTTCCGGCTAGATTCCAAGAAGTAAAACGCTCCTGCGCGAGCCGGAGCTTTGACTGCCCTAACCCGCTCCAAGGCTTGGGTGCCAGACCTAGACCCGACGGACGTAGCAAGAGGTTACCCTACTGTAAAGGAGGACGGGTCTCCGTTTGATCAGGATGATTTCATCACGTGTGTATGCGAAGTCCGGCCTCAGGCGACTAGTCTTGGAGAAGACACCAATGTTGACAAGTACCAGCCGGGTTTTGATAGTGAAAATAAGAAGATGGCCACTCCTTCATACAAAGTAGCAGATCTGATCCCACTTGTGAGAGAAGATACATTTGCTCCGGAAATTGACCCGGTCGGCCTGATTGACGACGAAGCCGAATTTGTCGCCATGAACGGCTTTGATTGGTCAAAATCCAACTTCCAGCAAACAGAAGGTGGTGAACCGGCGAGGGAGGTACAATGATCATCTTCATAGGCTTATAAAGCCTTGTAATAACTTTAGTTGCTAAAACACCGCATGTTTGCTTATGCCATCGTGCATAAAATACTTCTATGTGAATCTGCTTCCAGATGTCAATGTATGCATCTTTTAATGTTTGTCTCTGCGATATTTGAACTCTGTTTCTGTGAATACAAGAAAAAGACTGGCAAGGCGGTTTAGAACCAAACGGGCATAGACACCCTAATTCACAGCCAATATAATTACCTCAATAAAGAACAAAGACAAATATAAAGAAAGGATAAGGGTTAATACGAATTTTTGAGCTAACGCAGCGGGTAAGCGTGTATAAGTAGAAATCATACCTTGTCCTTGTTGATCCTTAGATCGCCGGGTTTAATAACCCGGGTGGTGAACTTTGGATCCTTGAGCCACCGGTTTGAATAACCCGGGCTGCTGTGTTGTTCAATAATTGAGCCGGTGAAGAAAACTAGGCTATCTTATTTGTAATATTGAAACAACAAAGCTAAAAGGCAAGAAACAGATAATAAACATAATTTTAACTCTGTATTCAAAAAGCTGGGGGTTTCTGATTCGAATACGATCAGTAAACCGGACCAAAGGGGTTAAGCTAAGGTTTGAATACGACCATATAGCCCCCAGTGGCTTTGGCGTTGCGCCGATCAAGAGGGTACCGACAACTATGTTCTCTTTGGTTCGAATACGACCTATGTTTGAACAGGAAGCCCCCAAATGACCTTGAGAGGTTTTTAACGACCCTGATTCGAATACGATCCAAGTCGGACTCAAAAGGGGTTAAGCTATGATTCGAATACGATCAAGAAGCCCCCAAGTGAGTTTGGCCTTGAGCCAATCAAGAGGGTTACGACAGCTATGTTCTCTTTGGTTCGAATACGACCTATGTTTGAATAGGAAGCCCCCAATTGACCTTGAGATTTGCAGCTAGATTCGGATACGATCATAAGCAGGACTAAAAAGGTTAAACTTGATTCAAATATGATCAGCTCCTTAATAGTCATTTGTGAGTAAGAAATAATAAAGATGTATAGTCTGTGAAAAGAAAGGAGACCAATGGTCTTACTTTATTGCTTATCATAGTATATACAACGTGAACGTATGTACATGTTGAGAGCCGGTGGCTCAGGTGTAATAAGGCCGAAGTTGAGCAATGTTCCATGGCCACGGGTCTCCTCTTCCGACTTACGTGAGTCTGCATGCTCTCGAACGTCAATGAGGTAGTAGGACCCATTGTTTAAATTTTTACTGACCACAAAGGGTCCTTCCCAAGGTGGGGATAACTTGTGTGCATCTGAAAGATCTTGGATGAGCCGGAGCACCAAGTCGCCTTCCTGAAAAGTCCTGGACTTAACCCGACGGCTGTGATAACGATGCATGTCCTGTTGATAAATTGCTGACCGCGCTGCTGCTAAGTCTCTTTCTTCATCCAACAAGTCAAGCGCATCCTGTCTGGCTTTTTCATTGTTAGCTTCAACATAAGCCGCCACACGGGGCGAGTCATGATGGATGTCACTGGGCAACACTGCTTCTGCTCCATAAACCATGAAGAAGGGTGTGTAACCCGTAGACCTGTTGGGTGTAGTATTGATGCTTCATAACACTGAAGGCAACTCCTCTACCCAACAACCCGGCGTGTGCTGTAAAGGAACCATAAGCCGGGGTTTTAGTCCTTTCAGAATTTCTTGATTGTCTCTCTCAGCTTGACCATTGGATTGAGGATGAGCTACAGAAGAAACATCAAGCCGGATGTTCTCTCGCTGACAAAATTCTTCCATAGCCCCTTGGGACAGATTAGTGCCATTGTCTGTGATAATACTGTGTGGAAAACCGAAATGGAAGATTACTTTTTTCATGAATTGAACTGCCATGGCTGCATCACACTTACCTCACAGGCTCCGCCTCAACCCATTTGGTGAACTTATCAACAGCCACCAAGAGATGTGTCTTTTTATCCTTAGACCTTTTGAAAGGTCCCACCATGTCAAGCCCCCAGACTGCAAACGGCCAAGTGATTGGAATCATCCGGAGCTGTTGAGCCGGCACATGCGCTCGTCGTGCAAATTTTTGACATCCATCACATCTACTGACCAGATCTTCTGCATCAGCGTGAGCCGTCAACCAGTAAAAACAGTGACGGAACGCTTTGGCCACTAAAGGTTTTGACCCGGCGTGATGACCGCAATCGCCTTCATGGATCTCACGAAGGATTTCTTGACCTTCTTCGGGGGAAACACACCGTTGAAACGCTCCGGAAACACTGCGATGAAATAACTCTCCATTCGAAATCGTCATGGACTTAGATCGCCGGGTTATCTGCCAAGCCAGGGTCTCATCCGCTGGCAACTCTCCCTGGGTCATGTAAGCCAAGAATGGCACCGTCCAATCTGGGATGACATGAAGAGCCGCCACCAACTGCGCCTCCGGGTCAGGAACAGCTAAATCTTCTTCTGTGGGCAACTTGACAGAGGGGTTATGCAAAACATCCAAAAAGGTGTTGGGTGGTACCATCTTACGCTGAGACCCCAGCTGGCTTAAAGCATCAGCTGCTTCGTTCTTTCAACGGTCAATGTGTTCCACCTGATAACCTTTAAAATATCCTGCAACAGCATCGACCTCTCGGCGATAAGCCGCCATGAGAGGGTCTTTGGAATCCCACTTGCCAGATACCTGTTGAGCCACTAGATCTGAGTCACCAAGACATCTGACCCGGCTCAAGCTCATCTCCTTTGCCACTCGAAGACCATGGAGAAATGCTTCATACTCTGCTCTGTTGTTAGTGCATGGAAACATCAACCGTAACACATAACAAAATTTATCACCTCGTGGGGAAGTTAATATGACTCCAGCCCCCGAGCCTTCCAATTGCCTGGATCCATCAAAATGAATAGTCCAATATGTGTTGTCCGACTTCTCTTCTGGCATCTACATCTCTGTCCAGTCATTGATGAAGTCAACAAGGGCTTGAGACTTAATTGCAGTACGTGGAACATACTTCAGCCCATGAGACCCAAGCTCAATTGCCCACTTGGCAACTCGCCCCGTGGCTTCTCTGTTTTGAATAATGTCTCCCAAAGGAGCAGAGCTAACCACAATGATTGGATGTCCCTGAAAGTAATGCTTAAGCTTCCGGCTTGCCATGAACACCCCATAAACAAGCTTCTACCAATGTGGATATCGTTGCTTAGATTCAATTAGCACTTCACTGACATAATAAACCGGCCGCTAAACTGGATGCTCTCTGCCAGCCTCCTTGCGCTCTACCACCATAGCCACACTAACATCCCATGAATTGGCAGCCACGTATAACAATAGCGGCTCTTTCTCAATTGGAGCAGCTAGGACCGGCGGCTCAGCCAGTTGTGCCTTCAGATCCTCAAAAGCAGCGTTCGCAGCATCGCTCCAAACAAAAACATCCATTTTCTTCATCAACTGATACAGAGGCATAGCCTTTTCCCCTAACTGGCTTATGAACCGGCTCAAAGCAGCCACACGACCCATCAGTCGTTGAACATCATTGACGCAGGTTGGTTTGGCTAGAGATGTAATTGCCTTGATTTTCTCCGGGTTAGCTTCAATACCTCGGTTAGACACCAGAAAACCCAAGAGCTTGCCGACTGGCACTCCAAAAACACACTTGGCCAGGTTAAGCATCATCTTGTAAACCCGAAGATTATCAAAAGTTTCTTTCAGGTCTGTGACCAAGGTTTCCTCTTCCCTGGATTTCACCACTATATCATCCACATAGGCATGAACATTGCGCCCAATTTGATTGTGAAGACAATTCTGCACACACCGCTGTTAAGTCGCCTAGGCACTCTTAAGCCCAAAAGGCATATACACATAGCAGAAAGCCCCAAAAGGAGTTATAAAAGCTGTCTTCTCTTGATCCTTCACTGCCATCTTAATCTGATGATAACCGGAGTAAGCATCTAAGAAGCTCAACCGTGCGCAACCCGCCGTAGCATCAATGATCTGATCAATACGGGGAAGAGCAAAAGGATCAGCCGGACAAGCCTTGTTCAAATCTGTGTAATCCACACACATACGCCAGGTGCCATTCTTTTTGAGTACAAGCATCAGGTTAGCTAACCATTCTAGGTGAAAGACCTCCACAATGAACCTGGCTGCCAAGAGCCGTGCCACCTCTTCTCAAGTGGCCTTGCGCCTTTCTTCATTGAACCGCCGGAGAAACTGTTTGACAGGTTTAAACTTTGGATCGATATTAAGAGTGTTCTCAACGAGTTCCCTCGGGACACCCGGCATGTCTGAAGGTTTCCATGCAAAGATGTCCTGGTTCTCACGGATGAACTCGATGAGCGCGCTTTCCTATTTCGGATCCAAGTTTGTGCTGACGATGAACTGTTTGGATGAATCACCAGGCACAAAGTCAACCATCTTAGTGTCATCAGCTGATTTGAATTTTAACTCTGGCTCATGCTCTGTTGTTGGTTTCTTTAATGATGTCATGTCCGCCGGGTCAACATGATCCTTGTAGAATTTCAACTCCTCTGTTGCACAAACAGATTCAGCATAGGCATCATCACCTTCTTCACATTCTAAAGCTATCTTCTGGCTCCCATGGACTGTAATGGTGCCCTTGTGACCCGGCATCTTGAGCTGCAAATATACGTAACACGGTCGAGCCATGAACTTGGCATAAGCCGGCCGCCCAAACAGAGCATGATATGGGCTTTTGATCTTAACCACTTCAAAGGTTAATTTTTCTGCCCTGGAGTCATACTCATCCCCAAAGGCTACTTCCATTTCGATCTTACCAACTGGGTATGCCGACTTACCAGGTACCACACCATGAAAAACAGTGTTGGGTTGTTTAAGATTTTTATCCGTCAATCCCATCCGGCGGAACGTCTCATAGTAGAGGATGTTGATGCTGCTGCCTCCATCCATGAGCACTTTAGTAAACTCATAGTAGAGGATGTTGATGCTGCTGCCTCCATCCATGAGCACTTCAGTAAACTTGTACCCACCAACCTGAGGTGCTACCACCAAAGCCAAATGACCCGGATTATCAACCCGGGGCGGGTGATCCTCTCTGCTCCACACAATAGGCTACTCCGACCAACGTAAATAACGTGGAATTGCCGGCTCAACGACATTGACGGCCCTCTTGTGGAGTTTCTGGTCCCTCTTGCATAAACTGGTAGTAAAGACATGATACTATCTGCTACTCAACTGCTTCGGGTTGCTTTGATAGCCGGATTGCTGCTGCTGCTGATTCCCTTGGCCGTGTTGCTGATTATATCCTCCTTGGTGACCAGGATAACCCTGACCGTGAAAACCTCCTCCGCTTGAACCGGCGCCCGGGCCCTGAAAGCCACCTCCACCTGAGCCGCCGCCTGGGCCGTGACCTCCATCAAATGCATTTGAATTTTTAAATGCCTTCATGATCGTGCAATCCTTCCACAAGTGGGTGGCTGGTTTCTCCCGGGTGCCGTGTTTTGGACAAGGTTCATTCAACAATTGCTCAAGGGTGGGGCCTGACCCGCCCGATCGAGGGGGTTTCCTGCCCTTGCGCTGCTGATTACCACCCTTCGCATTAGTATTAGCAACAAACTCATCAGCCTTACGTTTATTGCCTCCTTGATTCACTGGGTTATGCTGGTGACCCTTGCCATTGCCATTCTTCTTTCCCTTTGTTGCCTTTTCTTCATCAGACACCGGGTCCTTGGTGGTATCAGAATCAACATACTTGACAAGAGCTGCCATCAACGTCCCCATGTCATTACAGTCACGTTTAAGCTACCCCAACTTCTGCTTCAGATGTTCAAAGCGGCAATTTTTCTCCAACATCAAAACTGCTGAGCCGGCATCCATCTTATCAGATGAATGTATTATATCCTTGACCTGGCGGAATGGTTTGTAGATTCTCCATCCTCTTGCTTGCAATTGGTCAGGTCCACAATCGACATTGGCTGCTTACACGTGTCCTTAAAGTTCTGGATGAACCGTGCCTTCAACTTTGCCCATGAGCCGATAGAATTGGGTGGCAATCCTTTCAACCAGGTCCGAGCCGTTCCATCCAACATCATGGTAAAATACTTGGCCATTGCAGCATCGCTAACCTCCAACAGCTCCATAGCCATCTCATAACTCTCAATCCAAGCCCCCGGCTGTATGTCAGCCGTGTAGTTAGGCACCTTACGAGGCCCCTTGAAATCCTTGGGCAACCGCTCATTGCGTATGGCTGGGACCAGGCAAGGTACGCCTTCAGTTCTTGTGGCCACTCCTGCCTCAACCGAGGTTGCTGGATAAGCCGGAAAGGTTTGGTGAGCCGTCTGCTCTGCAGCTATCTGAGCCGCCCGTTCCGCCTCTTGACGAATCCTCTCCTGATCCGTCAAGTTAAGGGCTCCAGCCCACACTGGCTCATGCCTATATGGCCGGTTGTGGCATTGAGCATTACTTGACATCTCTGCGGACTCCATGTGCCTACTGTAACTCGGGCTCCGGCTTGGGCGAGGAGTTGAATGAATCCTGTATCGACTGTAGGAGTATGCATCCTGCTGGGCCAAAGTTGTCTGAAGTATTTCTCTTACCCTCCGGGTTTCGATTGCCGCTAGCGAGTCGCCTTCCATTGGGAGAGCCGCCAAACGAGCCGACGCTGCGATGAGATTTTCCATAGGGTTAGAGAAGTGACCCGGGGGTGTTGATACATAACGAGGAGGAGCCGTATTCATGTGAGGAGGCTCCATGGTGCGTGGCTGAACTGGTGCACCGGGCATCGTGACCCGGTTTGTCTCTAGCGGGTTGCTCCCCCAGCTCTGGGTGTATGGAACAGGTTCCTCGGATCCAGCATTAGAGGCAGACGCGACTGAGTTTTCTGACGCCTCCTCCTCATGACCTTGTTTGATGCATTAAGATCCACCGAGAGCCGGAAGGTTTCTGCTTGAAGCTGCTGAGCACGAGCATCCAAAGCTGCTCGTTCTGCTGCCATCCGGGTCTCCTCCGCGGCTAGATTTTCTTTAGCTTACACCATCTCCTCCCGCACGCGTGCTACTTCCGCGTCATGTTGGGCTTTATCCACCGGTTCTACCACAGCGGTTAACAGAGTCATCAGCTTATCCATGAGGTCCATTAAAACCTGAGCCGGGGGGCACGCGGGGTCTCCTGACCCGGCTGCTGCCGACCCGGTAGCTGCTGCTGCCGCTGTGGTGGAGTTCTACCCGGGCTGCGTCCCCGCCATGAAGACTCCGACCCAATTCGGCGGCTCAAGGGGGTCCGGAATACTGCTGCCATCGGAACAGCCCCCGAGCATGCCGTCTTGCAGTTGGTACAACGAGTCCGTCTCACCTGTTGATGATGCAGTATCAGAGCAGATGGCTATCTCCCCGCCTTCCATCGATCCTTCGGAGTATTCACCGCCATGGATGCAGCCCACGAAGGCATGCTTCACGACAGATTGAACACGGGCGGACCTGGCGCGCCGAGCCGTTTCGATGAGGTTGATGTGGACGTCCGGCTCAGGGCCGGACTCGCCGATCCGGCCGATGAAGACATGAATTTCGCCGAAGGGGACCCGGTACCCGTACTCGATTGAGCCGGCCTCGGGGCCCCAGCCTTCGTCGTCGATGTAGAGTTTGCCGCGACGGCTCTTGGTCATCCGGCCCACAACGTATCCCTTGAGCCCTTCGAAGTTGCCCTTCAAGAACTCAAATCCACCGTGCGCTGGCCCCACGGTGGGCGCCAACTATCGTGGAGTTGACACGACAGATGTCCTAGAGCAAGGACTTAGTCGTAGGGCCATCGCACTAGGAAGCTTAAAGGGGTTGATCGGGACAAAGGACACACGAGAGATTTTTTATACTAGTTCGGCCCCTTACGATGAAGGTAAAAGCCTACGTCTAGTTGGGATTGGTATTGCTGAGGTTTCGATCTCCAAGAGTCTCAACTCGCCGGCTTGGTTATCGACTTGGTTGTTTCTTGCCCTAAACCGCCACCGGGTCGTCCCCCTATATACACGGGTTGACGCCTGGTGGCCTACAGAGTCCCGGCCGGCTCATAATCGTGTCCGGCTCGGTGACTTCCTTTACATGCCTTTCTTTACAAGTCTTTCCTTACATACAACGGTTTACAATATCAGGCCTTAAGCCGGCCCCAGGCCTTTGGGCCTTCTATACATTTAGTAAACTATCATCTTGAATGTTTATCGGGATTCTTCTGTAACCTGCCATTAGGGCTGACCCGGCCCCTCCTGGGCGGGTCATACTGGTAGTAATATCCCCAACAAAAATAAAGCTTTTACTAAATATATCGTTGATGCTTTGATGCAATCTTATGAAGAAAAACTTGAGTTGGAAGTTTCTATCCCTAGAAAACTTTATGATGAGTGGGAACCTACTATTAAAATTAAAGATCATGAATGCTATGCTTTGTGTGATTTGGGTGCTAGTGTTTCCACGATTCCAAAGACTTTGTGTGATTTGTTAGGTTTCCGTGATTTTGATGATTGCTCTTTAAACTTGCACCTTGCGGATTCCACCATTAAGAAACCTATGGGAAGAATTAATGATGTTCTTATTGTTGAAAATAGGAATTATGTGCCCGTAGATTTTATTGTTCTTGACATAGATTGCAATCCTTCATGTCCTATCATTCTTGGTAGACCTTTCCTTAGAACGATTGGTGCAATTATAGATATGAAGGAAGGAAATATTAGATTCCAATTTCTGTTAAGTAAAGGCATGAAACACTTTCCTAGAAAGAAAATTAAATTACCTTATGAATCTATTATGAGAGCCACTTACGGATTGCCTTCTAAAGATGGCAATACCTAGATATATCCTTACTTTTTATGCCTAGCTAGGGGCGTTAAAAGATAGCGCTTGTCGGGAGGCAACCCGATTTTATTTTTATTCCTTGCTTTTTGCTCCTGTTTAGTAATAAATAATTTATCTAGACTCTGTTTTGGTTGTGTTTTTTTGTGTTTAATTAGTGTTTGTGCCAAGTAGAACCGTTGGGAAGACTTGGGGAAAGTCTTTTTAATCTTTCAGTCAGAAACTTTAGCGCTCACGAGAACTGCTGCCATTTTTATTTGGAAAGTGATATTTAGTTAATTAATGTTGCAGATGATTAATAGATAAATTCCTCACGTCCAGCAATTTATTTTAGAATTTTTGGGGTTCCAGATATTGCGTTAGCTACAGATTACTACAGACTGTTCTGTTTTTAACAGATTCTGTTTTTCGTGTGTTGTTTGCTTATTTTGATGAATCTATGGCTAGTAAAATAGTTTGTAAACCATAGAGAAGTTGGAATACAGTAGGTTTAACACCAATATAAATAAATAATGAGTTCATTACAGTACCTTGAAGTGGTGTTTTGTTTTCTTTCGCTAACGGAGCTCACGAGATTTTCTACTTTAAGTTTTGTGTTGTGAAGTTTTCAAGTTTTGGGTAAAGATTTGATGGATTATGGAACAAGGAGTGGCAAGAGCCTAAGCTTGGGGATTCCCATGGCACCCCCAAGACAATCTAAGGACACCTAAAATCCAAAGCTTGGGAATGCCCCGGAAGGCATCCCCTCTTTCGTCTACTTCTATCGGTAACTTTACTTGGATCTATATTTTTATTTACCACATGATATGTGTTTTGCTTGGAGCGTCTTGTATTATTTGAGTCTTTATTTGTTAGTTTTCCACAGTCATCCTTGCTGCACACACCTTTTTGAGATAGACACACATGATTCGGAAATTCTTAGAATACTCTATGTGCTTCACTTATATCTTTTGAGTATATAGTTTTTGCTCTAGTGCTTCACTTATATCTTTTAGAGCACGGTGGTAGATTTGTTTTATAGAAACCATTGTTCTCTCATGCTTCACTTAGATTATTTTTAGAGTCCTACAAAACAGCATGGTAATTTTCTTTAATTATTTTAGGAATTCAAGATTAATAATAAAATTTTCTTATGAGTGTGTTGAATACTATGAGAAGTTTGAAACTTGATAATTGTTTTGAGATATGGAGATGGTGATATTAGAGTCGTGCTAGTTGAGTAGTTGTGAATTTGATAATAGAGAGTCTCCTATGTTATCACTTTCATATACTAGTGGGAATTTTTCATTATAGAACTTGGCTTGTATATTGCAACGATGGGCTTTCTCAAAATGCCCTAGGTCTTTGTGAGCAAGAAAGTTGGATGCACACCCACTTAGTTTCTTTTTGTTGAGCTTTCATATACTTATAGCTCTAGTGCATCCGTTGCATGGCAATCCCTACTCACTCACATTGATATCTATTGATGGGCATCTCCATAGCCCGTTGATACGCCTAGTTGATGTGAGACTATCTTCTCCCTTTTTGTCTTCTCCACAACCACCATTCTAATCCATCTATAGTGCTATGTCCATGGCTCATGCTCATGTATTGCGTGAAGATTGAAAAAGTTTGAGAACATTAAAAGTATGAAACAATTACTTGGCTTGTCATCGGGGTTGTGCATGATTTGAATACTTTGTGTGGTGAAGATGGAGCATAGCCAGACTATATGATTTTGTAGGGATAACTTTCTTTGACCATGTTATTTTGAAGAGACATAATTGCTTAGTTAGTATGCTTGAAGTATTATTATGTCTATGTCAATATTAAACTTTTGTATTGAATCTTTCGGATCTGAATATTCATACCACAATTAAGAGAGTTACATTGAAATTATGCCAAGTAGCATTCCACATCAAAAATTCTGTTTTTATCATTTACCTACTCGAGGACGAGCAGGAATTAAGCTTGGGGATGCTTGATACGTCTCCAACGTATCTATAATTTTTGATTGTTCCATGCACTTTTATATTATTTTTGGGACTAACCTATTAACCGGAGGCCCAACCCAGAATTGCTGTTTTTTTGCCTATTTTAGGGTTTCGCAGAAAAAGAATATCAAACTGAGTCCAAACGGAATGAAACCTTCGGGAACGTGATTTTGCGAAACGAACATGATCCAGAGGACTTGGACCCTACGTCAAGACATCTACCAGGAGGCCACGAGGTAGGGGGGCGCGCTTACCCCCCAGGCACGCCCTCCACCCTCGTGCCCCCCTGTTGCTCCACTGACGTACTCCTTCCTCCTATATATACCTACGTACCCCCAAACTACCAGATACGGAGCCAAAACCCTAATTCCACCACCGTAACTTTCTGTATCCATGAGATCCCATCTTGCGGCCTGTTCCGGAGCTCCACCGGAGGGGGCATCGATCACGGAGGGCTTCTACATCAACACCATAGCCTCTCCAATGAAGTGTGAGTAGTTTACCTCAGACCTACGGGTGCATAGTTATTAGCTAGATGGCTTCTTCTCTCTTTTTGGATCTCAATACAAACTTCTCCACCTCTCTTGTGGAGATCTATTCGATGTAATCTTCTTTTGCGGTGTGTTTGTTGAGACCGATGAATTGTGGGTTTATGATCAAGTTTATCTATGAATAATATTTGAATCTTCTCTGAATTATTTTATGTATGATTGGTTATCTTTGCAAGTGTCTTCGAATTATCAGTTTGGTTTGGCCTACTAGATTGATCTTTCTTGCAATGGGAGAAGTGCTTAGCTTTGGGTTCAATCTTGCAGTGTCCTTTCCCAGTGACAGTAGGGGCATCAAGGCACGTATTGTATTGTTGCCATCGAGGATAACAAGATGGGGTTTATATCATATTGCATGAGTTTATCCCTCTACATCATGTCATCTTTCTTAAAGCGTTACTCTGTTCTCTTGAACTTAATACTCTAGATGCATGCTGGATAGCGGTCAATGTGTGGAGTAATAGTAGTAGATGCAGGTAGGAGTCGGTCTACTTGCCTTGGACATGATGCCTATATACATGATCATACCTAGATATTCTCATAACTATGCTCAATTCTGTCAATTGCTCAACAGTAATTTGTTTACCCACCGTGAATACTTATGCTCTCAAGAGAAGCCACTAGTGAAACCTATGACCCCCGGGTCTATCTTCCATCGTATTAATCTTCCAATACTTTGTTATTTTTATTGCCTTTTATTTTACTTTGCATCTTTATCATAAAAATACCAAAAATATTATCTTATCATATCTATCAGATCTCACTCTCGTAAGTGATCGTGTAGGGATTGATAACCCCTTATCGCGTTGGTTGTGAGGATTTATTTGTTTGTGTAGGTGCGAGGGACTCGTGCGTGGCCTCCTACTGGACTGATACCTTGGTTCTCAAAAACTGAGGGAAATACTTACGCTACTTTGCTGCACCACCCTTTCCTCTTCAAGGGAAAACCAACGCAAGTGCTCAAGAGGTAGCACTTACCCAGCATCAGGCGGTGATCGGCACCCGTCGTAGTCAAAACTCTCAAAGCTTGGATAGAGCGATTACTAGGGAAAATCAAACGCAAGGCGTAGATGTATGTGGAGCTGGGAAAGCTTATAATATGGTAGCAAAAAGGGTCAGCAATAATCAATTCAGAGATGTAAAGTTGAATAAACGCTCAACGCGGTACTGTGCTGGTCCTAGGCTAGACCGTGCTAGAGACGCGAGCCTAGAACACTAACAAAAACACGGTGCTGCACGTAAACAAGGGAAAAGCACACTCTGGAACTTTTCTTTTCGCTCTGTTTTTTTGGCGCTCCTTTTTTGCGCTCCTCTTTTTTTTTGCGAAAAATCACTATAATGGCGAGTGTCTCAAAACTCTTCCCTCGTCAAACTGACATGATGGGCACGGATTTTTTTGATTTTTTTCGGAAATCAGGGCAGCGACGACGAAAAAGTGCGACAAAAAATCTCTATGATGGACGTGGCTCAAAAGACTCAGAAAAGCCTAAAAATATGATAGGGAAAAATATTTTTGGTCGCCAAAATTTTGGCCTAAAAACTGCCCGGGGGTCTCCAGACTTTTTTTTCGAGACCTACTCAGGCAAGGAAACACAAAACAAAAACTAGATGGATCTCGAAAACAAACCTAATATGAAAAGAACTCGGATTGGTGGTGGACAGAAGCCTGTTGGCACAGAAACCATTAAAAGAACGCCCAATAACTTATTGGGTACCGTACGCATCAGGATACGATCCTTTCTTTTGAACTAAACGTCTCTACGATGGGTCCAGGTTCCGCGAATCTTTTAGATAAACCTCTTAAGAAGTTGGACGGCCTAGTATACGGCAATTTCTCTTTTGCTAGGCCCAGCACTCTCAGTGTTCCGGTCGGTGGAGCTACTCTCGGACGAATTTTCAACGTTCTTGGGGAGCCTCTATCTATCCAAGAGATGGAAGGGCAGAGCTTTTTTTTGGTTTTTTCATCTTTTCATCAAAGAGTTGAACAATGAATTAAAATAAAGAGTTCTCATGGTCCAGAATCCACAAAATTTGCGTTTGGTTGAAGCGAAGCTCGCTCTCAGACGAGCTAGGATACGAATCGAGGCGTAGATGTATATGTGGACTCGGATTGGTGGTGGACAGGCAGATGTATATGTGGACTCGGATTGGCGATGGACAGGCGGATGTATATGTGGACTCTGATTGGTGGTGGACAGGCGAATGTATATGGCAGCGGTAAGGAATATGTTGATGGTGGTGGTATGTGGTAGGAACGATGACGATGGTGCGGCGGCGGCGTGACAACTTGTGAACAGAACTCGAAACTCTAAAGGAAACTAGATGCTAAGACCAGCAACTAGACACGACGATGCAACCGCAAATTCAACAATGCAAAACCCTGAAAAGATTATGCAAAGGCTCAGATTGGTTCGGATATGACGACCTAACCCTAATTTTTTTGGCTTTTTCGTGGACTGTAGGTATGAAGAATAGACTCGATCTAAACTATGAAAAACTATAAAATCTCACCGAGCAACCTAGAGCTTTGATACCACTTGATAGAGGCGAAGGTGTCCCGATGTTTCGATGAGATAGATATCGTTTTCTGTGGGAGTCGACTTTGACGATCCGACTACGAACATGCGAAGACATTGCACCTTAGCAATCACTAAACGAACTTCTGAGGGTTATTGACCACGACGGAGCACGATCAACTTGACCACAAGGGTCTATTTCCTGCGAGCAAATAAAGAACAAGCAAGAAACTGAGATTGCAATCTAGATATTGCGAATATAATATGAAAGCTTTATTGATCAAGGTGGGGTTCTATGACGTCTTGGTCTGGTCGTTGGACACAAACGAAGTACGCGAAGTTGCAGCTATGGCGAACTTTTAATCTAAACAAAACCCAAAGTCTAAACGATGCCCTAAGGGCTGTATATATGGAGGAGAGAGGGGGGAATTTCGTGGACCTTGGAGGAGGGGTCCGAAACCAACCCTAACTCTTGTTTCCCCACACATACGGACTCTAAAAACAGCCTATACTTAAGTATTTCAAAAATACATGGGCCTGACCCAATAATAAGGTGACGCAGCACCTAGAATAGCCTCTGGACGAAATTTATGAAGTGGCATCTTGTATATTTCGTCCAAGGCTTCATGCACTCCTTATGGTGGCTTCAAAGTCTTGAAATCATCACTTGTAACTCCGTTCTTGATCCCTTGCCATCATCTCCATGCTTGAACTTGCTCCAAGGTTCATCTTTCTTGTCCAAGCTAGGTCCTTCATTTGTAAGCAAAACAAATGTATCCAATTTAGGCAGCATCATATTCTCATGAGCATTAGTATCGTTACCAAGAAACGAAAGTACCCGATAATTCAATTGGCATGCGCGAGCTCTAGTAATTGGTCCAGTATGCATAGCAGCAGGGGCTGTGGGTGTAACAATGGTATTGATGTCCTCATCAAACTATTTACACAGGAAAGCTACCAACAAGCAAAAAGAAAAACGAGAAATCTTTTTGGGTTTTCTTTTTAATTACTACTACAGGCATGGAAAGTAAACTAGCTAAAAGCTACAACTATTTTTTTGGTTTTTCTTAAGGTTTATCAAACACACAAGAAGAAATCATAAAAAGGAAAATAAACTAGCATGGATATTACAATGAAAAAGTATGAGCACCGACAACTAGCATGAGTGTGTGAACAGGAATGTACTGTCGGTGAGAAATGCATACTCCCCCAAGCTTAGGCTTTTGGCCTAAGTTGGTCTATGGCCACGGCTGGCCTGGTGGATATCCAAAGTTTTAGTTGGGGTCGTACTGAGATGCAGCGGCAATTGCCTGATGAGCTGTAGCTGGGAGGTGAGCTGTCTCCGCCCTCCTCTCGTACTCGTTCGCCTCCTCCCTGGTTATAACATATCTCCCTTCTGCCTGAAAGTTAAAGAAAGTAGGAGCAGGGAGAGCGACGTGATAGGTGCGTCGTCTGTCAAAGATTAGTCGGTACTGGAGGAACTGATCGTTCCTCTCAACAAACTGATGACGAACCATAGCATCATAATCTAGGTAAGAAGGAGGCAACTCAATATCATGTCCACGTATGGGTATCTCAAGAAAGTTAGCTATATGGGTTGCATAAATTCCACCAAAGAAATCTCCATGAATACGATTATTATGCAACCTACGTGCAACGATAGCCCCCAAGTTGTATTGTTTATCTCCTAAAACAGTGCTTCTGAGAACGCTAAGATCAGGCACACACATGTGACATGCTTCATCTTTACCATTAATGCATCTACCTATGAAGAGAGCAAAATAATGTATAGCAGGAAAATGAATGCTCCCTATGGTAGCTTGTGTCACATCCCTAGATTCCCCCACAGTTATACTAGCAAGAAAATCTCTAAATTCAGACTTGCGAGGTTCACTAACATCACCCACTGTGGGATTTTACAAGCAGTGTTAAAATCTTCTATGTCCATGGTATAAGATTTATCATAAAGATCAAACAGGACGGTTTGAGAATTGCGTGATGATGAAAATTTAAACCTTCTCACAAATGAATCAGTTAGATAGAGGTATTAACGGCATTTATGTGCCTTGAAGCTCTCAAGATCAGCATTACGCACATAAGCTTCGAATTCCTCCTTGATTCCTGCTCGAACCATGAAGTCCTCTGACAGCCATTCACAGGGCCGCACTTGAGCATCCCTTAGCGGCTCCTCGTCCGCATCGCGTATTGTGAGTCTGGGTCCTTGATTCCTTGAAGAATCACTTTGGTACATTTTCCTGAACATATTTCTTCCTCAAAGAACAACCCCCAAATCAGTTTTGTGAATGGAGCTTTGAGCAAGGAGATCAAAAATGGCAGCAAGATGAGCTAGAACTCATGCTTGAGCTGGTTAGTGATTTTTTTGGGAGGAAGGAGGATTGTGTGGTAGCTGGAATAAGTGGAGGGGAGCCACCATGGGCCCACGAGGCAGGGGGCGCGCCCAGGGGGGAGGGCGCACCCTGGACCCTCGTGGCCAGGTGCTTGCTCCCCCTGCTGTGTTCTCAGTGCCAGATATTCTCAAATATTCCAGATAAAATCATATTTAAATTTCAGGGCATTTGGAGAACTTTTATTTTCGGGGTATTTTTTTATTGCATGGATAATTCAGAAAAAAGACATAATATACTATTTTTTGCTTTATTTAATATAAATAACAGAAAGTAAAAAGAGGGTACAGAGAGTTGTTTTTTCTAAATTCATCCATCTCATGCTCATCAAAAGGAATCCACTAACAAGGTTGATCAGGTCTTGTTAACAAACTCATTCCGAATAACATGGAACCGGAGAATTTTCGAATAACACGAGGTTACCTCAATGGGGAAATGCACATCCCCAACAATAAGAATATCATATTTCTTCTCGACAGTAGGAAGAGGAAATTCAAAACCTCCAATCGTAATTGTTGAATTTTTTCCAATAGAATTGATACTATGGACTTGAGGTTGTTTCCTCGGAAAGTGTACCATATGCTCATTACCATTAACATGAAAAGTGACATTGCCTTTGGTGCAATCAATAACAGTCCCTGCAGTATTCAAAAAGGGCCTTCCAAGAATAATAGACATACTGTCGTCCTCGGAATATCAAGAATAACAAAGTCCGTTAAAATAGTAACGTTTGCAACCACAACATGCACATCCTCACAAATACTGGCAGGTATAGCAGTTGATTTATCAGCCATTTGCAAAGATATTTCAGTAGGTGTCAACTTATTCAGATCGAGTCTACGATATAAAGAGAGAGGCATAACACTAACACCGGCTCCAAGATCACATAAAGTAGTTTTAACATAGTTTCTTTTAGGTACAATTACACTTCTCCCCCTAACTTGAGCCACCACCTGGGATTTGCCCCTAGTTTTCAGGTATGCTAAAAATACCCCTCTTCCGTCTGTGGCCCTTACAGAAATCCCCCTCCGGGCCATTTCTGTCAGGTCAATGGTCTTTGACCGATAACTGGGCGTCTGTTGGACATTTTGGCCCCTGGTTCTTACATGTGGGCCCGTATAAAAACGTTATCCACTCGCTCACTCTCTTCTCCCTCGCAACGCACCTCTTCTCTCGTTCCCCTCTTGGCGACCGAAACCCTAAACCTAGGTCACCCTAAATCCCTCACCGGTGGTCCAGTAGCCGTGGCGGATCTGTAGGACTGCGGGCGTCGGGATGCGGTGGGAGTGGAGGTGGTTATCTACCATCTATTTCCCTCTGCTACAACGCCAAAGGAGGCGGTGTCGACGATGGCGGCTGCTGCTGATTGTGGTGGTGCCAAAGAAGCATCCAGGCAGACGACGCAGACGACAGGAATGCAAATTCTAGCAGGGTAAGTTTCTTGCCCCAAGTTTCTTTGAATCTTGACCTGTATCTGTGTTCTATTATTGTACATAGATTTACCCTGATTGAATGCGCTCTTAGTGGTTAGCACATGCTTGTAATGTCATTTATATTGCAATTATCGTAGGATGAAACCAGAGAGAGCTTTTCGTCTCAACTGTAGAATGGAGACCACTATCATAGGCAATGGTGGCACAAAAGGAGCCGGTACAGGCTTCACATTTACTTTTGTGGTGGACAAAACATCAACATTTGTCCAATTTAGAGGTGCTATAAGTGATAAACATCCATGGGGTATTTTTGATGCTATAGAATTTAGATATTGGGACATGTAGAATACTGTATGGGTGCCAGTTCAAAATGATGATGAGTTAGGGGTTATGTTTGCCACAAATGCTGAGAGCAATTCAGTGCAGCTGGAAATTAATGTCATACAAAGGAAAAGAGGGGAAACAGAGAGCAGAGTAGCAAGATCTGCACCCAATCCTTCACAGCCTAGAAGCAATCAAGCTAGTAGAAGGAAAGCAGCAGCTAGTAGAAGGAAAGCAA
This sequence comes from Triticum urartu, assembly GCF_003073215.2. Classification (NCBI taxonomy): domain Eukaryota; kingdom Viridiplantae; phylum Streptophyta; class Magnoliopsida; order Poales; family Poaceae; genus Triticum; species Triticum urartu. Next base: position 316,022,795 of record NC_053026.1, on the reverse strand, counting down.
CAGTTACTAGTTCACAGTCTCAAAGGTGTGAATCTAGAGGAAGGAAATCAGCAGCTGCAACTTTAGAGCCTGATAGCAGTCAGGCTAGAAGAGGAATTGGAACTCACAGCACAGTACAACAACCAGGAACCCCAAGTGCCAACTTGCCTAGTCAACCATGTCCCGAGTATAGCAAAGCAACAATAGATCCAATCATAGAAGAGGAATTTCCTGATGAAGTGCCCACAGACGATGAGGATGAAAGAATGCACCCAGAGTTTGTTGTTAGGAAACCACCCAATGAGGATGATGGTGAAGATTACATTCCACCCCCACAATTTGAGGAGACAGACTCTGATGAAAGAGAGGAGGACAGGGACATGGGATATTCTGAGACAGAGGATGAGGGTAGGCCTGATGTGTAGTATAACAGAGATGATCCTTCTTTAGCTGAAGGAACTATATTTTCAGATGTCATAGATTGTAGGAATGCACTTGCCACCTTTTCAATCAAGACCCAGAGTGAATTTATAATTGACAAGAGTGAGCCCAGTAGACTAACTGTTCACTGTGCTTACAAAAGGTGTAACTGGAGGATGCATGCCTCCAGAATGAGAAATAGCACACTTTTTTAGGCAATACACTATAGGACTAATATAGTTTGTGTAAATAATAACTTTGATTAGTAACAATTGTGCATTCATAATTGTATGGACTGTTGCTGACTATTACTTGCTGCAGGTCAAAGTGAACAAGACAGCTCACATATGCCCAAGTGTTACAAGGAGGCAAAGGCTCAGGTCTGCAAAGAGTAGGTGGGTGGCAGATGCTGTGAAGAACTGGGTGAGGGAGAACTCAAATATTTTAGTGCCAACTCTGCAGACAGACTTGAAAAAGAAGTATGGGGTGCAGCTACCTTACATGAGAGTTTTTTATGGTAAGCAAATGGCACTGGATAACATCTATGGTAAATGGACTGATTCATTCCAACTCTTGTATACTTTCAAAGCTGAAGTAGAAAAGGCATCTTATGGTAGTGTGGTTAATATTGATAGACACACTGTAGAGTTTAAACTCAATGGACAGAAAAGGTACAAAGAGTGCTTTAGGAGAGTTTTTGTATCATTTAAGGCCTCTTGGCAAGGTTTTCTAGCTGGCTGTAGACCATATCTAGCAGTAGATGCAACATCACTAAATGGAAGGTTTAGAGGACAGCTTGTTAGTGCTTGTGTTGTAGATGCATGCAACTGAATCTTTCCAGTTGCATATGGAGTGCTAGAGACAGAGAACATTGAGAGTTGGACTTGGTTTTTCCAGAACATGAAAGACCTAATAGGCCATCCAAAGGGATTGGTTATTCACACTGATGCCTGCAAGGGACTTGAGTCAGCTGTAAAAGATGTGTTCCCAGGTGTAGAGCACAGGGAATGCATGAGGCATCTTGCAACTAATTTTAGTAAAAAGTTTAGAGGAAAATTCTTTGATGAAAACTTGTGGCCCTGTTCTTTGACCTACAGCTTGAAAAAGCACAAGTACCATCTCACTCAGTTGTATAGCAAGCAAGGTGTGCAAGAGTACATAGAGGAGCACCACACTAAGTTATGGGCAAGGAATCTTTTCAATGAAACTTGCAAGCTAGATTATGTTAACAATAATCTTGTAGAGTCTTTTAATTCAAAGATTAGAAAGTGGAAAGGGCTACACATTGTTGATCTGCTTGGCAGAATAAGACAATACATAATGGAGAAATTTGACATTAGGCAAAGCATTGCTGCAGCGACATATGTTGGTCATGTAATAATTCGAAAAGTTATGAAAATGTTGCTTGCAAAATCAAAGGGGTTGGACATGACTATAGTGAAAAGAAGTACACATGAGGCAGAGGTCACCGCAGTTGACAGAGAAAAGAGGGAGTGGAGATATCCTATAGACTTGGAAGCTAGGACTTGTAGCCGTAGAAAGTGGCAAATTACAGGCCAACCTTGCATACATGCACTATACTTCATTACATCAATGAGAGGTCTAGCCAGTGAGATTGACCAGTATGTGCACCCATATTACTCAGTACAAATGTTCAATGCAACATATGCTGACAACTTGCCTGCAATGGAGGGGAAGCAACAGTGGGATGTAGTTGATCCTGGGTTCAAATTGTGTGCTCCAGTTCAAAACAGGCCACCTGGTAGACCTAGAAAGACCAGGATTAGGGCAAAGTCAGAAGGAAAAAGACTTGGGGGCAGGAGAAAGAAATTCCCTAGATGTGGCAGACTTGGTAACCATGGCAATAAGTGCAAAGAGTCAATTGACCCAGCTTTTGGAGAAGAGGATGAGCACTGGGGTGTGATACGTCTCCAACGTATCTATAATTTTTTATTGCTCCATGCTATATTATCTACTGTTTTGGAAATTATTGGGCTTTATTATCCACTTTTATATTATTTTTGGGACTAACCTATTAACCGGAGGCCCGACCCAGAATTGCTGTTTTTTGCCTATTTTAGGGTTTCGAAGAAAAGGAATATCAAAGGAGTCCAAACGGAATGAAACCTTCGGGAACGTGATTTTCTCACCGAACATGATCCAGGAGACTTGGAACCTACATCAAGCAACCAACAGGGAGGCCACGAGGTAGGGGGGCGCGCCTACCCCCCCAGGCGCGCCCTCCACCCTCGTGGGCCCCCTGTTGCTCCACCGACGTACTTCTTCCTCCTATATATACCTACGTACCCCCAAACGATTAGAACAGGAGCCAAAACCCTAATTCCACCGCCGCAACTTTCTGTATCCACGAGATCCCATCTTGGGGCCTATTCCGGAGCTCTGTCGGAGGGGGCATCGATCACGGAGGGCTTCTACATCAACACCATAGCCTCTCCGATGAAGTGTGAGTAGTTTACCTCAGACCTATGGGTCCATAGTTATTAGCTAGATGGCTTCTTCTCTCTTTTTGGATCTCAATACAAAGTTCTCCACCTCTCTTGTGGAGATCTATTCGATGTAATCTTCTTTTTGCGGTGTGTTTGTTGAGACCGATGAATTGTGGGTTTATGATCAAGTTTATCTATGAACAATATTTGAATCTTCTCTGAATTCTTTTATGTATGATTGCTTATCTTTGCAAGTCTCTTCGAATTATCAGTTTGGTTTGGCCTACTAGATTGATCTTTCTTGCAATGGGAGAAGTGCTTAGCTTTGGGTTCAATCTTGCGGTGTCCTTTCCCAGTGACAGTAGGGGCAACAAGGCACGTACTGTATTGTTGCCATCGAGGATAACAAGATGGGGTTTTCATCATATTGCATGAGTTTATCCCTCTACATCATGTCATCTTGCTTAAGGCGTTACTCTGTTCTTATGAACTTAATACTCTAGATGCATGCTGGATAGCGGTCGATGTGTGGAGTAATAGTAGTAGATGCAGGCAGGAGTCGGTCTACTTGTCTTGGACATGATGCCTATATACATGATCATACCTAGATATTCTCATAACTATGCTCAATTCTGTCAATTGCTCAACAGTAATTTGTGCACCCACCGTAAAATACTCATGCTCTTGAGATAAGCCACTAGTGAAACCTATGGCCCCCGGGTCTATCTTCATCATATTAATCTTCCAATACTTAGTTATTTTCATTGATTTTATTTTACTTTGCATCTTTATCATAAAAATACCAAAAATATTATCTTATCATATCTATCAGATCTCACTCTCGTAAGTGACCATGTAGGGATTGACAACCCCTTATCGCGTTGGTTGCGAGGATTTATTTGTTTTGTGCAGGTGCGAGGGACTCGCGCGTAGCCTCCTACTGGATTGATACCTTGGTTCTCAAAAACTGAGGGAAATACTTACGCTACTTTGCTGCACCACCCTTTCCTCTTCAAGGGAAAACCAACGCAAGTGCTCAAGAGGTAGCAAGAAGGATTTCTGGCGCCGTTGCCGGGGTGGTCTACGAAAAAGTCAAACATACAAGTACCCATCACAAACCCTTATCTCCCGCATTACATTATTTGCCATTTGCCTCTCGTTTTCCTCTCCCCCACTTCACCCTTGCCGTTTTATTCGCCCTCTCTCTCTATCCTCCATCTCTTTCCCGTTCGCCTCTTTTCCGTTTGCTGGTCGTTATGGCTAATCCTCTATCTTCTCCGTTGTCTCCCGAGAATGAAGTTCTAAATTTTAAGCAAAGGGAGGGAGAAAATCTAAAAGACGCTTGGTATAGAATTTGCAATGCTCAAAATAGATCTACCAGGAAGCAATCTACTTCCATTCTTCTTCGCAATTTTTATGTAGGCGTTACTCCTTGGCACAAATATATCCTTGATACTAGTACGGGAGGGAACTTCTTGGGTAGCCATACTTTTGATTCTTATAATGCTATGATAGATTTGCATGGCTCACCACCTCTTTTGGTTAATGGAACTATGTTAACTTTGGAGTATGTAATGCAAAGACTTGAAATTATTGAGAATAAGGTTGCTACTGTAGAGTTAATTGAAAATTTGGATAAAAAGATCCACAACCAAATTACCCAATATGGATCTAAAGTAGGAGTAACTTTGAAAAATATTAAAGAGAAGGAACCTATAGTTAATGAAAGAATAAATCATGATTCCACTAGAATCGATAAACTTGAGGGTATCATTACCAACTTGGGAACCGCTTTTTCTTCTGTAAAGACTACTCCAAGTCCTCCAACTAAAATTGCCAAGCTTATGTATGTTCCTAAAAATAAAGGTGAATCCTCTAGCAAAGAAACTACGGATCTCAAATCTATAAGTGTTCACCCTAATCTTTTTGCTATCATTAAGGAATCATTTGCTGCTGATGATTTTTTCGATATTGTGCCTAAAAGTTTGATAATCAATAAAAAGAAAGAAATTCCTAAGGACGGTAGATGCATCATTGAAGAATTGCCTACCAAAGATGGCAATACCTAGATCTATCCTTGCTTTTTATGCCTAGCTAGGGGCGTTAAACGATAGCGCTTGTTGGGAGGCAACCCAATTTTATTTTTATTACTTGATTTTTGATCCTGTTTAGTAATAAATAATTTGCCTAGCCTCTGTTTTGGTTGTGTTTTTTATGTTTAATTAGTGTTTGTGCCAAGTAGAACCGTTGGGAAGACTTGGGGAAAGTCTTGTTAATCTTGCTGTAAAAAACAGAAACTTTAGCGCTCACGAGAACTGCTGACAATTTATTTGGAAAGTGCTATTTACTTAATTCATTTTGCAGATGATTAATAGATAAATTACTCACGTCCAGAAATTTATTTTAGAATTTTTGGGGTTCCAGATCTTGAGATAGCTACAGATTACTACAGACTATTCTGTTTTTGACAGATTCTGTTTTTCGTGTGTTGTTTGCTTATTTTGATGAATCTATGGCTAGTAAAATAGTTTATAAACCATAGAGAAGTTGGAATACAGTAGGTTTAACACCAATATAAGTAAATAATGAGTTCATTACAGTACCTTGAAGTGGTATTTTGTTTTCTTTCGCTAACGGAGCTCACGAGATTTTCTACTTTAAGTTTTGTGTTGTGAAGTTTTCAAGTTTTGGGTAAAGATTTGATGAATTATGGAAAAAGGAGTGGCAAGAGCCTAAGCTTGGGGATGCCCATGGCACCCCCAAGATAATCTAAGGACACCTAAAAGCCAAACCTTGGGGATGCCCCGGAAGGCATCCCCTCTTTCGTCTACTTCTATCGGTAACTTTACTTGGAGCTATATTTTTATTCACCACATGATATGTGTTTTTCTTGGAGTGTCTTGTATTATTTGAGTATTTGCTTTTTAGTTTACCACAATAATATTTGCTGTACACACCTTTTCAGAGAGACACACATGATTCGGAAATTATTAGAATACTCTATGTGCTTCACTTATATCTTTTGTGTTATATAGTTTTGCTCTAGTACTTCACTTATATCTTTTAGAGCTCGGTGGTGGATTTGTTTTATAGAAACTATTGATCTCTCATGCTTCACTTAGATTATTTTGAGAGTCTTAAATAGAATGGTAATTTTATTAAATAATCCTAATATGCTAGGCATACAAGATTAATAATAAAATTCTCTTATGAGTGTTTTGAATACTAACAGAAGTTTGATGCTTGATGATTGTTTTGAGATATGGAGGTAGTGATATTAAAGTTGTGCTAGTTGAGTAGTTGTGAAATTGAGAAATACTTGTGTTGAAGTTTGCAAGTCCCGTAGCATGCACGTATGGTAAACGTTATGTAAATTTTTTGAAACATGAGGTGTTCTTTGATTGTCTTCCTTATGAGTGGCGGTCGGGGACGAGCGATGGTCTTTTCCTACCAATCTACCCCCCCTAGGCGCATGCGCGTAGTGCTTGGTTTTTGATGACTTGTAGATTTTTGCAATAAGTATGTGAGTTCTTTATGACTAATGTTGAGTCCATGGATTATACGCACTCTCACCCTTCCATCATTGCTAGCCTCTTCGGTACCGTGCATTACCCTTTCTCACATTGAGAGTTGGTGCAAACTTCGCCGGTGCATCCAAACCCTGTGATATGATTCGTTCTTTCACACATAAACCTCCTTATATCTTCCTCAAAACAGCCACCATACCTACATATTATGGAATTTCCATAGCCATTCCGAGATATATTGCCATGCAACTTTCCACCATCCTATTTATCATGACACGTTCATCATTATCATATTGCTTTGCATGATCATGTAGTTAACATCATATTCATGGCAAAGCCACCGATCATAATTTTTCATACATGTCACACTTGATTCATTGCATTCCCGGTACACCGCCAGAGGCATTCATATAGAGTCATACCTTGTTCTAGTATCGAGTTGTAATCATTGAGTTGTAAATAAATAGAAGTGTGATGATCATTGATACGTCTCCGTCGTATCTACTTTTCCAAAGACTTTTGCCCTTGTTTTGGACTCTAACTTGCATGATTTGAATGGAACTAACACGGACTGACGCTGTTTTCAGCAGAATTACCATGGTGTTGTTTATGTGCAGAAACAAACGTTCTCGGAATGACCTGAAACTTCACGGACTTTTTGGAAAATATAAAAAATACCTGCAAAAGATGAAGGCCAGGGGGCCCACAACCTGTCCACGAGGGTGGGGGGCGCGACTGCCCTCCTAGGGCGCGCCCCCTACCTCGTGGGCCCCCTGGTGCCTCTTTGACTCCAACTCCAACTCTATATATTGTGTTTCGGGGAGAAAAAAATCAGAGAGAAGAAATCATCGCGTTTTACGATACGGAGCCACCGCCAAGTCCTAAAACCTCGCGGGAGGGCTGATCTGGAGTCCGTTCGGGGCTCCGGAGAGGGGAATCCGTCACCATCGTCATCATCAACCATCCTCCATCACCAACTTCATGATGCTCACCGCCGTGCGTGAGTAATTCCATCGTAGGCTTGCTGGATGGTGATGGGTTGGATGAGATTTATCATGTAAGCGAGTTAGTTTTGTTAGGGTTTGATCCCTAGTATCCACTATGTTCTGAGATTGATGTTGCTATGACTTTGCTATGCTTAATGCTTGTCACTAGGGCCCGAGTGCCATGATTTCAGATCTGAACCTATTATGTTTTCATCAATATATGAGAGTTCTTGATCCTATCTTGCAAGTCTATAGTCACCTATTATGTGTTATGATCCGTTAACCCCGAAGTGACAATAATCGGGATACTTACCGGTGATGACCGTAGTTTGAGGAGTTCATGTATTCACTATGTGTTAATGCTTTGTTCCGGTACTCTATTAAAAGGAGGCCTTAATATCCCTTAGTTTCCGTAAGGACCCCGCTGCCACGGGAGGGTAGGACAAAAGATGTCATGCATGTTCTTCTCCATAAGCACGCATGACTATATTCGGAATACATGCCTACATTACATTGATGAACTGGAGCTAGTTCTGTGTCACCCTAGGTTATGACTGTTACATGATGAACCGCATCCGGCATAATTCTCCATCACTGATCCATTGCCTACGAGCTTTCCATATATTGTTCTTCGCTTATTTACTTTTCCGCTGCTACTGTTACCATCACTATAAAATACCAAAAATATTACTTTTACTACCGTTACTTTTGCTATCATTACCACTACTATCGTATTACTTTGCTACTAAATACCTTGCTGCAGATATTAAGTTTTCAGGTGTGGTTGAATTGACAACTCAGCTGCTAATACTTGAGAATATTCTTTGACTCCCTTTGTGTCGAATCAATAAATTTGGGTTGAATACTCTACCCTCGAAAACTGTTGTGATCCCCTATACTTGTGGGTTATCAATTATGTCTAGTGACCAACTTGTATGTGATGTCTCAGTGATGAAAACGATGATCATGAGGAGGTGTTATATGACAATGATGTATTATGATGATAAGTTGTTAATGATATGATGATGATGATATATTATAACACTGGGTGAAAGAACCGCGGATTAGTTTCAAGTGGATGTCCATCCACTTGAAACTAGTCCACGGTTCTTTCTCCCAGTGATGTAATAACTCATTATGATGTAAAATCATTCTCTAAATTGCTGCGGTATGAAAACTTGTATAAAGGTGTATGAATACAACATGAAATAAAAAAGAAATACGGAATAATAGTAGTAGCGCGTGCTAGGAGAAGCGCTACTACTAATTACCAGTAGCGCTCATAGTACAAAGCGCTGCTACTAAGCCGATATAGCAGTAGTGTGGTCCAACCTACGCTACTGCTAACCTTTAGTTGTAGCGCCTTACTAGTAGCGCTGCACCCCGCGCTACTGATAGGCTTTAAACACGCGCTACTGCTAGGGTTTTCCCTGGTAGTGCAAGTTCAGCCGTCGCGTATGTAATGTGCTTGACGCTCCCTCTGACTTTTGTTGTTTTGATTTTTTTTTCTGTACGTGTTTTTCAGGTTTTAGATGGGTTTTTTCTTGGGGTTCGTTTTTCGCCTTGTCATCTGTGTGCGCACGTGCATAAAATATATTATGCTTCCACGAGAAGCCTGTATTTGCATCTTGTAAAGGCACAAATTTGATTTTGTAAGAAGCACAACTATGCTTCTCGAAAAAGAAAAAATGTGTTTCCATGATAAACACATATTTGCTTCTTGTGGAGACACAAAATTTCTTACACGACAAGCACGGTTGTGCTTCTTGAAAAGAAAAGAAAGTGCTTTCACGAGACACACATATTTGCTTGCTTCTCGGGAGAAAAAATGTGCTTTCACAGAAAGCACAAATTTACTTCTTATGAAAAAACATATTTGTGTCCTCTAGAATCATTGCTACGCTTCTCGGGAAAAGGGGGAAGATCTGCGCTTCCACGAGAAGCACATATTTGCTTCTCATGGAGGCACATATTTACTTTCACGAAACATGTGCTTCCAAAAAGGGGGGAAATAGAAAAGACTAAAACCTTGCTTCTGGCTTCGGTTTTTTCTCTCTGTTTGCCCTTGGGGGGGGGTTGTTTTTCTATTGCTTTTCCTCGAGTTTTTTTGTTTCCTATTTTTTTCTGAAGAAATGTTCGTTGAAACCTATTACTTGGGATTTAGTTTCGAAAATCTCGACGCGAGAAATCCCACAATGAAAATGTTTCGGGATTCAAGAGATAGAACATTTTAAATAGATAAATCTACAAAATATAAGAAAAACTCTCATGGTACGACAGGTGACCCACTTGTGTGCCACTTGTCAGCGTCTGAGAAAGTGGAAGTGACTTTGCAAAAGGTAACCCTTAATTAACTAGTGATTTCCTTTTTTGGAAAATTAACTTTCTTAGCAGTGGAAAAAATTAACTAGTGATTTCCGAGCTTCATCTCCAGAAGCAGGGCAGAAAAGGCCTAACAAAGATAATTACATTGTTTCAGAGAGAAAGTCATGTCAAAATGAAAACGTTGAAGATCCTTACAAACCAAATATGGTGTCCTTCGTATACAAATTATCCAGAAAAATAAACTGCTTGTCAAAGCATGTGCATCTTGCACTTACATAGCCCCACTTGTGCCCTAAACAGCATCATCACTTTTGGATTTAGGCACAAGGTGAACATCCTCGCCTAAATATGCAGTGATCTCTCTGAATTTTGGTGTTGTTAGCCCAAGTGCCTGGCGAGCAGACGTCACAGCCTAGTGAACAGTAGGGTTGCTGATACTAAGAGCACCTCCGATAGATGATATTGATGTAAAAATAATTAACTTTTGCATCTCTCTGAGGTTCAAAACCTCCTCTTCAACATATGATGTAGATGTCAAAAAAAATTACATCTACACCTTTAGAAGATGTCAAATACAACATCTGAAGATGTAAGATGTAAAATCGGTGGTCGCGCGCCAACTGCCCAACTGCCTTCATTGGCTTCCGCCCACCCGCCTGTCGCCGCCCTACCTACCGCCCGTCCGCCTCCTGCCCATCGCCAGCCGACGCCGATGATCCCGCCGCCTCCTCCTCCGCCGCTGCCGCCGGTGGTCTCACCCACCTCGCCGCAGCTGCCTCCGGCGCGAACACCTTCCCCAATCCGGCCTCTGCCTCCATGTTGGCGCCCCAGTTTTGCCCCACCCCGATCGGTCGCCATCGCGCCTGAGCCGCCAGCGAAGAAGCAGCTGTATAGCAGCAACGGCCGGTCTTACATCTCCATTTGCATCATTTATTGGACTTGCACTTTTACATCATCTGTCGAAGTTGTCTCTTTTTTAAAGATGTAAAATGCACTTTTTGATTATGTAAATTTTACATTTTCTAGTATTGCATCTCCAAAATTGCATTATGTGGAAGATGCTCTAACGGTGGAGCATCCTCGAGAGACCGTGCCCTGACGTGAGATGTGTGTGCTCCCTCCGTCGGACCCTATTGGAGTTCCTCGCGGTCTGTCTCCATCGCGACCACGTCGTCACCGTCGTCATCCCGGACCCATCCCTCGCCGTCCACCACCCAACTCTCTCTGGTGATTCCCTTCCTCCTCCCCGTCCGGTCCACCACCACCCCTCTCGACGCCCACCTCCACGCACACCGCCGGAGTCCACCAATCATGGCCCATGTCGCATGCCGATTCAGCAGGACTTAGATGGAAACAAGCCCACCTCTGGCTCCACCCCCGGTGCACCTTGGACCTTGCTGCTAGCACCGCCTAGTGCAGCCTATCTCTCCCCCAGCTCTCCGCTCCCGTGTTCTCTCCCCATCTATTCCTCACCCACCTCTCAAAAGAAAATCTATTCCTCACCCGTGCTCCCTCTTCCAAGAGCTCTGTGTCCTCGGGAAAATATCAGGTGCTACCCACACTTAGGTGATACCATGATATGGGCTTCTGGGCCGTTGGATCTCAGATCCGACGGCTCCCGAAAGTCTATTGTACCTACGCGAAATTTTGAGACTCCCGAATGACTTTTTTGCAAAATGCTCAAGAACTTCGGGGAGCCGTCGGATCTGAGATCCAACGGTTTCCAGAAGCCCGTATCATGGTATCACCTAACACATGGTATCACCTGATATATTCCCCTGTGTCCTCCGCCACCATGCCCGGCGCCGCACCTCCCTTCTCCCTTTCGTTGAACAGATCCGGCGACCGGCGCCGCACATCTCCTTCTCTGTGACAAAGCCCTCTCCATCTGAAATATCAATAAGCCCTCTTGTGTTAGGCCTTTTCTGCTCTCCTTTTCTTTGAGCATTAGGCCTTTTCTGCTCTTGTGACAAAGGCCTAGCACGAGCAACCCAATAAGCCCACCACTAAGAAGCCCAATACATGCAGCACACCCAACCCCGAATCCAAGCCCGATCTCTCTCCATCCAAAGAAATGGCAGTAGGGTTCGAGAGAGACGCTCCCTGACGATGGCGATCCTCCGGTACGCCGCCAGCCTCGCGCTCCGCCGGTCGGCATCTCCACCAGAGGCCGCGGTCTCGCGCTTCTTGGGCAGCGCTGGATACGGCAACCCCGCCGCTTGCCTCCCGCTCCTCCGACGGCCGGCAACTCCGCCTGCTGCTGCGATGGCGGCGGCCTCTCGCTTATTCAGCTACGGCAGCCAGCCTGGATCCAGTGACACCAACTCTATGGTACGTGCTTTTACCTCGAATTGACTCTTTCATTCCGCATCAAGATCATACTCAGCTATTAGCCAGCTCAAATCAGATGCTTGACTGAAGAACTGAACTGCAATACGTACGTATTAGACTGGATTCATCGCCATTCGGATTTCCATATGAGTCGGGCTAGCTTACAAGGGAAACCAGTTCAGAACCTAAGCTAGGCTCTCTCCTCATTATAATTGCCCTAATTCTTAGGGAGCTTTACTTTGCTAGAGATCTGGTCGCGACCTACATTGGGGGGGGGGGGCAGAGCAATGGCAGTCGATCTGAAGGAATTTATTCCTTCTTCTGCTAATGTCAATTTTGATCTAGAAGAAACGGCCCTACTCTGCTTGATTTAGCCTCTTTCAATATTTCCTCACCTATGGAATTAATACCCTATTGATTTCTATTGTACTGTATCTTTTTGGGTCTCTCTGTTTAATTCATTAATCATTTTCAGCCTCCTTGAACGGTCTTTTGTTTGGTTAAGATTAGCAGTGACCTATAGCATATGGCCCACTAGCACATGACAACTACTTTATTTGTGCAAAGAATTGAAACAACACAGCTCCTGCATGTTTGTAGACATTTACAGCAATGACAGAACAAGGCCGCCCAAACTAAAACAGTAGGCATTTGCGAACTGAAATTAATACGATCAATTAGGGTAATATGATGGAGATGTTTTGTAGGCCTATAGTGCAATCTTCATGCAATCCACTAATTACCTCTGTCTGGAATTTCTCGTTTCTGTTACACCTACATTGATTGTATTTAAACTTTCTCCCCAACAAAATGTTGTATGTTAAAACGAGTTCTGAAAGATAGGTAGAGCAATACTAGAAGTGTGTGTACAACATTTCCCAGATTTTTTTGTTACTTCACTGCAAGTCCATTCATATATCTTGTCGAAGGAGATGATATTAGAAGAAGGCTACAGATCTAGACGTTTGCTACTCCTTTTGTTGTAATTTATAATGTCAAGTTTGTTAATTGTTGTAGCTTGGCAAGCCTATTGAGGAGACCAAGGAAGATGTGTCCCCGAGGACCCACAAGTCACCTGCCAAGATACGCATAATTCTGAAATCTTTCAATAACCAGAAGAACAATCTGAAGGATCTTGCGCCGTAAATGCATAAGGTCGGGTTGCCTGAATCGCGGTCCTTATACACCGTGCTGCGATCACCTCATATTGATAAGAAATCCAGGGAGCAATTCTCAACGCATGTGAAGAAAGTGTTTGTGGAGAAAACAGTGGAGACGCATGAACTGGCCAAGAAGTTCTTCTGGTTGAAACGGCTTCGTATATTGGGGGCTCAGTACGAAGTCGTTATTAATTTCAAGACACGCTTGGGTAAAAAGATTGGCTGCAGCAAAGGTGGTGGCCTGCTTCGACATCCAAAACAGGGTTCAGGCATAGAATAAAAAGGAGGTAATAACAATATAACAAAATGTTTCTTGTGGGCAACTGAATTCCCCTTGTTCAAAATAAACCATACTAGGTTGGTCGCTGAGGGATTAATTGGTGTTCGCTTCCTGGCTGCTTTCTTGTCTTGTAGGTACTAGAGCTGCTTCAGGCCACATAGAAGCTACCCATCCAACTTGTGTGGATCTTAATTTCTGGCCTTGGTTTGATCTAGCATATAAGTAGTACTGTTTATTCTATGTAATGTTATATGGAACTAAGGATGCATGTGACCTATCTGAGGATGTTGCTTTTTTCGTAACCATCCATGTATTTCGAAAGATGGTGATAATAATATGTGGAGAAGAGGATGGACGATGTCTGTCTTCTTCTTCTTTTGCGAGAGACGATGTCTGTCTAGCTACATGCTACTACTTACTATAGTGCCATCTATCTGCCGGAGCCTTAATATATGAGAGCCAGTATGAATGCTTGATGTGTTATGTTATGCAGTTTTGCTAAAGCACATCTAGATGTGCCATAAGTATTGCACATCTAAATCATATGTTTTGATCTTACATTGAGATTCGTGTGAATATTTTCTTTCTCTCTTTTTTTCTCTTTATGCTTGATTCACTCATTTAGATGTGCAATAACTAAAACACATCTAGATGTGCCCTAGACACACCCTAAAACTATCTATATAGAGTATGTAATGTAGCTAGAGTGCAGATGAGCAATATTAGATGCTCGTCAGCTGGTGATTATGCTTATATCTGATTAGGGACCGATTAACATGTGTACCGAGAGCTGTAGAGCTAGCAGTGAGTCAGGGACGCGCGCTCGTGCCAAAAAAAAAAAACTCCTGGGCAGTGTCCCGGCAGAACAAGGGCAGTGGGGCTCGCTTTTCTTTCTTGATCAACAGGCATTCGTGCGTGCCGCCTTCCTCCCTGCTCCAAGTAAATAGATAGAAGGCGTCTACCGTCTGCCGGTTGCTGCAGAACACTAACCGACCGAGGGGAGATCCGATCGGCAATGGCGACGCCGATGCTGCGATCTGCCGTTGCTGGCCTCGCGCTCCGGCGATCGGCAAGCCTGAGGCTTCCTGCTCGCCCCGCGTCGGCCGTTTCCTTCGGCAGCAACACCGCCGCCGGCCGGGTACGTACGTCCCAAAATATTAGCTGCGCGCATGCATCACCTCGAATTCGCATTGGCTTATCAAGGAGAAGCAGGTGGTGAGATTAAGATGTAGGCGAACAATTACGCAAAAGACACGCTCGCGACTTCGCAGATCTCACAAGTTTACGTAATCTTATGCGCGTTTCTACTTTGCGGGGACAATAAATCTTCTGCACCTTCATTGACTACATAATGGCGGCATCGAATTTAATTTGTCGGTGCCTGCGTGTACATGCAGTTCGAGAAGCGTCATGTCGACGAGAAGAACGACGAGTCAGATGCAGCACGGCGACGACGCAACCAAGAAAGGTTAGCAAAACTCATCGATTAACCTCCTATGGCTAATCTCATTAATCAAGTATACTAAAAAAAACTTGCCGGCATCTTGATTGATTGTTTCACTTGCTCGCGCGCTCCTCTCTCTCAGACATGGCATCTCTCGAGGCCACGCCGGTGATTCTGGTGATTCTGCTTGGATGATGATGATGTTGGACGACGACAGGCCTCCTTCCACCGGACCAGACTCTACTGCGGGCTCCTCCTCCACCTCCCGTGCGTCTGCGGCGGCAGAGTTGGACGTGTCCTCGCCGTCGTCGGGGGGCTTCTGGGGCGGGGAAAGCTCCTCGTCGTGGGGCTCGGGAGGAGGGGACTCGGGCTTCGGAGGAGGGGGCTGCTCGGGAGACTAGCCAGCTGTTGGACACTGGCAAGTTTTACTCCGTTTATTAATTCCTAGGACAAGGAGTATAAACCACGTTCAATTATTATTTTACATGGGATTTCTTCGCGCAATATTTTATGAAAGAACCGAATGATTCCCCTCCTTGTGCTTAGATTTTAAACGGTCACTTAAAGAAGGGATCATTATGCGTGCATCGATTTCTATGGAATCCTTGTTTTTGTTTTTGTCTCTTGGTCTGTTCCTTGTTTCTTACGAGCCTCGTGTAGATGAAAAGTTTCTTTAGGCTCTGCTATGGCATGTATTGCCGGACGCCCGAACCCAATGCTTTGTGTTTTTGCTGATGAGATCACGACATCTCCCACCTCGACCTGCAAATCGGTCACCCCATTCGTTCCTCGCCGATCAGAGGGAACCGGTCTGCGTGTAGTCGGCCATTCAAAGCAAGCCACATATGTCCAGTTGCTTTTAGATCGAAATTTAATAAAATTAAACAAATTTGATGCATATTTAAACAACTTAGACGATATACATTTGTGCTTGGATAATTTTTCATAAAACCGGATGGTTTTTGACATATTTAAACTATATCAGACTCTAAACCTAGCCTAATTGACTAACGGCGCCCGTTCCTCATGTTCGGCAGGCCATGAGCACTGGGAACTGAAGCTCCGCTTCCGCAGCCTGCAACGGCTAATCGGTCGAT
The DNA here is from genome assembly GCF_003073215.2 of Triticum urartu. Taxonomy (NCBI): domain Eukaryota; kingdom Viridiplantae; phylum Streptophyta; class Magnoliopsida; order Poales; family Poaceae; genus Triticum; species Triticum urartu. The sequence continues at coordinate 316,006,799 of NC_053026.1, read as the reverse complement.
GATGATGAGCCCGCTAAACTTGGCTTCAGCGGGAGCAAAAGAGCAGTGGCCTTTCTGGGATCTCAGCACTGGAGACCTCCCATGCTCTACTCTTTCTCGCTGCCGGCGACACGTGTCGGCTTCATGGTCGTGGCGGCCGGGCGCGGCATGACGGAGTTGGGCGATAGGAGTTGACCAGCGCCTCCTACTCGGCCACATCCATGTCCTGCGCGATCATCATGCCGTTGGCGAGTTGCTCCTCCGCACGCCGGTGCTCGTCGAGGAGGTAGAGGTTGTACTATTGGTCGGCTTGCGCCTGTCCGAACGCGGTTCCCGCTCAGCCAACATCATTTCGGTGTAGTGAGCACGGGCCTCACCCATGGTGATGCCGGCATGGACTGGCGAGGAGGGTGCCACCAACTCCTTGTTGGTCGTGCCCTTCATTGGGACATCCGCAATGTCGACCTCCGTCCGCCTGTCCACCGCAATTGCGGCGATCTCCGTCTTCTGCTCGGATGAGAGGCTGTCCCAAATGGCTTTGGAGCTCAAGAAGGCCATGGCAGGCATGGTGCGGAGAGGAGAAAGGAAGCTAAGGAGGATGGATGCAGCTATAGCCGGGGCTGGAGTTGGAGCTTAAATAACCGGCGAATGGCAGGGCAAGCGAGGGTGGTTAATGGTGGTGGCAGACAGACGGATGGCGCCGGAGTAGGTTCCTCGGCAACCGCACATGTTTAGTGTAGGGAGGCCAAACAATGAGTTGTTGTTCACGTGCATCGAGAAGCGGCACGGGCGGCGTTCTAGGTGAGTGCGCTGCTTTATTGCCGGAGCGCTAGTATGAGGTCGTGTTGCTCTGAGCCAACATGAATACGGCACTGGTGTTCTGAAGCGGCGTTGACTGTTTCAATCGGGAATGTGCGCCGATGAGCGGGCGTTGCAGCGATATGGACACGCGCAAAAGCCCCCCCCCCCCCCCCCCGCAGTATGTTTCTGATTTATGAGGAAAAGACCCGAGAATGCGCGCCGATGAGGGAGGGGGTTTTGGGTGGGCCAGTTAGAAGCGGGCATTGCAGCGATATGGACACGCGCAAAAGCCCCCCCCCCCCCCCCCCCCCCCCCCCATCCCCCCTGTCAGTATGTTTCCGATTTACGAGGAAAAGACCGGTCATCAGATCAATCTAGACCCACGTTGGATGGCAAAATACATTTGGATCACGCGGTTTGAGGTTCGACGTTGGAGATGCCCTTACACCTTGGATCTGGTTTGAGGTTCGACGTTGGAGATGCCCTTACACCTTGGATCTGAACGACCCTTGTAGTTTTCGGTTTCTTTGATGAAATGGGGAGTTATGCTCTTTCTGCCAAAGAAACCATATTGAAATGTCATCACAAAAAGTTCCCCACACATGAGTAAGGTGCAAATTTATGATTAAAATCTTTCATGATCACTCGACTAAGCAAAACTGAGCGTGACTTGTGTTTAGGCAAAGCTCACGAATCCGAATAGGCTGGACAGATTTTCCCTCTAATGTACAACTAGAAAACGGGATTACCTCTGTACACCGGGTGCAAATGAGCCCGGCTCAGAAATGGATAATTGGATATTCGCATTTGAGTTGAGTACTTATCTAAGTGAAGATGACAGGTTGTATTGTCTCTTCCGAAATGAAAAACTATCTTTACGTTGGCTAGCCCCGAAGTCATCTCACTAAGATTTGGGTGGACACGAGCACATCCGCTGTCAAGTGGCTCAAAGAAACCCGAAAGAATTAGCAGAATTTCAAAAAAAATAACTGTCATACTTGAGCCACAATGAATTGCATAACAGCAAACTCTAAAAATTTGCAAACCAACATTTAAGATAAAACCAGTAGCAAGCAATATCACCCAGATAACAACAAGCAATGGAAGAATCTCCAATATGTAAAGAGATGAAAAACACCATAACATTATAAGGTGAACGACCAAACATATGACAGCATAGCACAGAGCATACGATTACTAACCCATTCGTTGTTCTGGTAACACAGGCAAATAGCAAATAGTTCAACAGATATGCGTCGACATAAAGGTTCTAAGCACGAGCTTCAAGGAGTCTCCATACAAAGGTAGCAAAATCTGATGGCTCAGACAAATACTATCAAGGTGTGCATAGGGCAGTTTAACGGTAGCGGCGGAGGGAGACGGTCTGGTTGCGCTTCCAGGTGGCTCTCCTTGAGGGCCTGTTCTTGTGGTGGCGGTGGCCCTTGCCACGCAGACCACGGAACTTCTTTCCGGCCGACGTTAGGCCACGAAGCTCACGGTGCTTGTGCACGGGCTTGCAGAGCCAGTTGATCCTTGGGTCATTGCGGACAGCACTGTGAGCAACATCAACAAGGATGACCTCAAAGTACTTGTAGGTAGAGTCCTACAGAACAAGAAACGCACAAGCAGAAAGTTAGTGAATATCAGACTTGAGGATTCCCAGCCATTTATTTCCACACATCATAGCAACTAACAAGTATATACCTCATTCACCCAGTAGGAGTTGAGCACACGAAGACCACCCAGCCTGCGCCCAGCTCTTTCTTCAGCAACAGACCTCTTGTTCCTCTGGAACTTGAGCTGGGTAATACCCTGGTGCTTGGGCTTACCATAGACAATACCCTTGGGCACTGGCCTCTTCCTGCCACCACGCCTGACACGGATACGGTAGACCACATACCCCTGGACACAAGGAACATATGGTAAGCAAAGGGAAACAATTATATTGTGGAGAAAGGAGTGCAGAATAAGATAGCTGCACAAACTGAAGCAACAAAAATTACAAACAAAGACATGCAGCAATTAGTGGACCTAAAGCCATAAGCTATGCAGCAATGCTTAATGGGCAATTAACATTTTACTAAAGCATCCAATACTACCAATTAAACCCTCAATCCAATCTATAAACATAAGGAACTAACTGTGTATATGTCCAATGAACATGCTTCAGCATGCAAGGCTCGCATAGAAACAGGCATCCAACAATGAAAGAAGGCAAGAATTTAGACATAAATGATGCACTTAACTATGTCCGCAGTACATAAGTTTCAGATTACAAACTGGATAGCATGGTCCAAATTACTACTCAGAAACAACCGGGCAATGAACACAAGCGGTTAGAACTTGTAAAATCGTTAGATAACACAAGAGACAACCAGATAATGCCTCGTCGTGTATTTTACAAACATGTGTTGGTGGCATCATGACTGGACTAAGTTCAGATCTGTTCCAAAAACCTAACTGCAGTTTATTGCAGAAAAATGGAAAAGAACTTCCATCAACTAAAACTAAACCTAGCATTGACAAGACAGAAAAGGCGCATTTTCCCCGCACAACGAACCACCAGACGAAGAAAACTACTCGACCTAGGCCAGCAATCACAGAGATACATGTACCCAGCCATGGCATCGCACAAGGAACACAAGGGAGGATCGGATCTAGGAGGGGAAGCGAACCTGCTTGGCCTTGAAGCCGAGACGGCGAGCCCTGTCGGGGCGGGTGGGCCTGGTGATGCGCACGATGGCCGGCTGCTGCCTGTACTCCCAGCAACGCACGCGCTGCACGAACCTCATCACGTCCGACTGCTTCCTCCTCCATAGCTCCGACACGAACTTGTACGCGCCTGCCACCACGAATCCATCAAAACGAGCGCGCAATAACACGTGCGAGAAGGCAAACGGGCGAGGTTGCGGGAGTAAGAGGAGCTGGGAGACGGCGGGGCTCACCCATGGCTGCGGCTGCGGCTGCGGCTGCGGCGGCAGAGTGCGGAGGCGGCGGGGAGGGGGAGCGTGGAGCCTTAGGGCTTGGGGAGAGAGTGGGTTTTTAACTCCCGAGCAGACCTGGCCAAGTGGGCCGGCACAGCCTGGCTCCTATTAAGCGTGCCTGGCATGGCCCACGGCAGCCCGTTTATAAACGGGCCGTGCCGTGACAACACGCGTGCAGCAGTTCCAGGTCCAGGCCCAGCACATTAGTTAAAGGTGTTGGGCCTATGGCCCGTTTATCCCTTATTAGCCACATGTTTTTGGCATGTCAAAAAAAAAAGCCACATGTTTTTGGGCCTATATATAAAATTAATTTTGGAAAAAAATGTCGGGTCGTGCCAGTATGCGGGCCTAGCCTCGCAGCCCTGGCATGGCCCAGGCATGTCGCGTGCGAGGTATGACTCGTTAAAACATGTGTCGGGCGGGGCCTAAGACGTGTTGGGCACGCGAGCTAATGGGCCGGCACCCTAGGCACGATCAAGGTGGCCAAAGCTGCTTCCGGGTGTCCCTACACCCTCGTGAACGGTAATTTAAAAAAATAGAACACTAAATCTGAAATTTTGAGACATCTAATATGCTCAAACTTTGTAGGTGCTTGCAAGATTTCATGCAGAAAAAACATTCGAGGAGCTCTGCACAACAAAACGATTTCACTTCTCAAAGTATTGAACGCTAATTTTTTTTTCTCACGTGTAGAGCTCATCGGATAATATTTTTTGACGAAAATTTGAAAGCACCTAAGACATTTGAGCATACGACTCCATGTTGGTAGGAAACCACCCGAAGAAGCAGGAGGGACTAAACTTATCTGGTTTCAATTAGGGAGTAAGATTTGCCGGTTTTCAAGTTGAGGGACCATTTTTATATTTTGGAAAAGGTTAAGGAATGAAATATATATTTCTTTAATGTATAGTATCATTTTTTTTCTTAAAGAGAATTTAACCATTATATAGCGAACACCAAAAAACAAATATCGATTGCACTATCTAGCTCTAGTCTTGCTGTCATTTGTTCCTTCTAATAAACCACTTGAATCGGCGCCTCATTTCTGCTGATCAACAAGGGATAGATGCCACCGGTAACAGGGTCCATTAGGGAACGGTTTGTGATCATATAATCATTGTCCCACTCACACCCTATTAAACGCGTTTCCTTGGGAAAAGTGAAATATCTGATTCAAGCCTCACTCTGCCATCAACATTTGGTTGTTCAAATGAAGTATGTTGTCAGCTAATAGACCATGCAAATGTGATGTACTACCAGTTATACCTGGTTTCATATCAAATGAACTAGCATATTGTGGCACCACCTAATGTGCACATATTGTAGATCCCAAAATATTCAGTATTCTATTGTTCTTATTAATCAAAATCTCATAAAAAGTCATGACCTAGAGTGCAACGGTTGCCTTCCGACAAAAAGACTGCCATCGTTGTTTCTCCAACGAAAGAATTCTTCGAGTGGATTACCTAGAGTACCGCAATTGGTTGTGCAGCAGAGGCCGGGGGTTATTCTAATTTATGAAGAAACAATTGATATTTACTTATTTTGTTGGGTACTTCTTTCATTTCAAAATATTTGAAGTTTTAGTTTTGTCCAAAATCAAACTTCCTCAGGTTTGACAAGTTCATAGAAAGTTTTACTAATATCCGCAACATCAAATATATATATACTAAGAAATATCACTGTGATGAATCTAATGAGACTAATTTGGTGCAGTAGATGTTAATATATTTTTCTATTAACTTGATTGAACCTATAGATGTTTGACTTAGGACAATCCTAGAGCTTCAAATGTTTTGAATCGAATGGAATATGCTATTGTTCATTTTGTGGGTTTTGTAAATGTTTTGATGTTCTGGAATTTGGATGATTAATGATAAAGCAATTAAGGAATCCATGTGTTTGTGAGTATACACGAATGAAAATCCCTGAAGATTTGGTTTAACCAAAGAGTCATGGCCCCTAAAAATTATGTGAAACAATTGAAGAATTCAGAATGCCCGTCGAGGAATATGAAGACGCGGTGTAGAATTTTGTTTATTAGTTTCATTTTTTTTATTGTAGTCACATCAGACCGTACTATTAAGAGCTAAGATTGAAGTCTTCGTGTCTATACTCAATCGAACCTATTTCTTTTGCGAGTGAAGAATACAGAAATCTCATTCCAGGCGAATTAATTAGCCTCAATGTCATCGGACATCGAAGTTAAAATTTTCATCAACGAGTTGGATGATTTGTTCCGCAAGTCAGTAGAGTGCTCTGAGTTAAAAATCCAATCCTTAGTCACGTGTCGTGCTAAAAATCCAATAGTGCACCTCCGACCAGCTGCCTCCAAGACCTATAAGCTCATTTCGCCTGCTGCCCTTCCACTTTTATCAGCTTCTTTCCTTGAATCTGTAAAATCAATGAGAACTCACGCCACATTACCTCCTACTCCATATTTCATCGGTTTAAGGGCTTAACAGTAAGAGAGATGTATGTATTGTCAACTCAGGAGCTCAACTGGAAACTAGTCCTAGGGAATTCTGTTTTCTTCTTTTCTACTGCAAAGCAAAGGAGACGGATTTCATACCGACGTCACAAACAGAAATAGAATAAGCACAGTACAATACAACAGCTCAAAGGATTTTATTCTTTAAACTCCAACAAAATAGTACAATACCACTAGTTACTTTATAGGTTTGGTCAGCTGATAAGATAAATCAACAAGAAAAATACAAACTCCTCGGAGCTCGCTGCGTCGGTCCAACAACAAACCCAACCGAGTACAAGTTTCGCAACTCATGATGCTCACCAAGCTTCCCAACCTTTCTTCCACTCACAATCTGTTGTTCTTCATCAGCTCCACAAATTCACCAAATGCTGCAACGCCAAAAGAGTTAAAACGGCAGAGTCATATCCACAACCGCATTAATAATGGAACTAATAATTTGTCTTCCGAAAAACTGTTTTGCGTGCATGCAGTAGCCAAGAAGTTATACATACCCAAGTCTGAGTCATGGGGCCCTGGGGAGGACTCCGGATGGTACTGGAGAGACATAAGCTTCATCTTGGGGAACACAAGACCAGCACAGCTCTGGTCATTTAGGTTGATGTGTGTTACTTGTACTCCTTCCGGGAGCGATTTAGGGTCCACAGCATAGTTATGGTTCTGCATACCAAATCAAATGTTACAGCAATTCATATGCACTAGTTATTCAAAAACGACAAAAAAAAGTGTCATTCTTGTCAATAAGCTAATGAAACAACACAAAATGGTACCAGCTTATAATCATAACTTACTATCACTGCTGCTTAAACACCAGTACAATTTGTAATGAATAACCAAACTAACCTACAAATCTTCAGAAATATATAACTTGAAGTTCAAAAAAATGTATAAAACTTGCACAGATGGCCTCATGCTGGCTTTCATAGTCCCTAGACCAAAACCCAAGCAAATAGGTTCAAGCAGGCGGCTTAGACTTACCAAAGTTACGCATACCTGACTATCACTACAATTTGGCAAAATATACTAGTAAACAAGGCAAGTAAACTAACTGAAAAGATAAGCAAAATGGGCGGGGTAAACTGACAATCTATGCTTGTAAACTGACAATGATAGTTTCAACGTTTTGATCAAGAATAATGCCTTAAAGCCAATTACACCCATATATTATACCCACTACAATCAAATCCTTTGAGCTTTGACCATAGATAACTTCAAAAAAATATCATGGTTAGTGTAAAAAACGCTCTTATATTATGGGACGGAGGGAGTAAAAAATAACAACAAAAATTAACTGTGCAAACCCTCGTGAAACAGAGAAGGCACAAGTCATAGAATGAAGATCATTACTATGTCAAAAAAATGACAAACATCCAGAAACCAGTCAACTGGATTTTAACTTCACGAATCTAAGCCCAATAAGATTGCTTGTCAGAAATCTTATAAGGCTTTTTTTCCATATAAACTTAGTCTTTCAGCATTCACAAAACTATGGTCTTCACAGTCCATGTACTAGCTTTAATGTCTTATAGTCCATGTAGTAAGGTGCCTACTGCCTAAGATAAAAGTCTAAGCCCAAAGATGAGGTAAAGAGCAGAGTTGCTTGGCTATGACATGAAGCTAACTTAGTACACGTTTAAGTTAACTAGGAGACCCACGACACATACTCAGCACTAAGTAACATGACCTACCAGAAAACACGAACTATCAAAGTTATATACTTTCTGACCATCTCAAGAAAAAACTGACAAACCTGTGCACTGATGTCTACACGTCCGGTCCTGTTGTCACGAACTGGATGGTTTCCTCCGTGATGACCAAATTTCATTTTAAACGTCTTTCCACCAAGAGCCTGCCCGATCAATTGATGGCCCATGCAGATACCAAATACTGGAACCTTCCCTACTATTTCTTGTACTGTTTTCACGGCATATGGAACTGCAGCTGGGTCACCAGGGCCATTACTAAAAAGAACACCATCAGGCTTCAAATTAAGTACATCCGAAGCAGGCCAGCTTGCTGGAACAACAGTTATTTTGCATCCATATGATGCCAGGCGTCTCAAAATGTTATGCTTCACTCCAAAATCATACACAACGACCTATATAATTGGGAAAAAATGTAAGTGGTAAGATACAAGTTTTTTCTTGAATACCACTAAAAACATGAGTGATACTGACATGAAAAGTTTCACTTGACTGATTGTCGTTGAACTCCCATCCTGAACCGGTCTTGTCTACCCATTCATATGGAGCATCACATGTAACATCACTTATCAAATCAACACCTGCAGGAAAGCAGCACCAAAGTTTCATGATGTGCAACAAAAATCATCAATAGTAGTATTTAAACATCAAACAGCAGCATGCATACAATGTGTGAAGAAACTCTAACATAATAACAATGCAGAGGAAAATCCCTCGTATCACAAAGCTAATTTCTTCACATCTCAAACAAGTACAGAATGCATGAAATCCAACCAATGAAACACTATCAGCTTCATAACTGTTTAAAGAACTTATTGCAAGATCCAATAATTAAGACTCAATAGGACCAAGATGAAAATAGTAGAAATTAAAAATATTTTTCAGATAACCGTAAGTCCATAGCAATAAAAAACAAAGTTTATCTATGAAGAGCTAATCTAGTTGTATATTTTTCTAGAATGGATTTCTTATGTAGAATACTAATGGATAGACATTACTTTAATAACATTGTTATAGCTTATAGGAAGCTTAACATACCAACAATTTTCCAATTTTTGGCCATTTCCAACAATTCCTCGTCTTTGAGAGACTGGTCGGTACTTAGAACACCAATGAGACTGCCATCTTCTCTTAACCTGCGTGTTATTGCACGTGTGTCCACATCATCTGCGGAGTGTTAAAAAAGTCAGCTTCCGTGAATGGAGTAATTTGAATTAGAAGCAAGACTCAATGATGTTATACTTACATATGCCCATAATGTTCCTCTTTCTCAAATATTCATCAAGTGTTTCTGTGCACCTCCAGTTGGAAGTACTAGAAGAAAGAAACAGTAATGTGATTGTGTAAGTGAAAAATATAGTGCCCTTAAACTTTTCATCCTATCCAAAACAAAAAAGTATTACCATATACTTAGGTTCCTTATGATTAAGCCACCAAGGAAGCATTTTATGGATTCTTCGTCACCTACAAGAGAGTCCAAATAATATTCATCGTTAATTATTATAGAGTATTAGATTCTGTTTCTTGGGTAAAGAAACTGCATATACCAGAGTTAACGCCGGTGTTCCCAATATGAGGGTTGGTCATCAAAACAAACTGACCGGCGTAGCTAGGATCAGTCAAAATCTCCTGGTACCTGTGTTCATTTGTCACACATGAAAGAGTCACATATCTGACACGAAAGAAGTTGCAGAAAATTTGAGAGCATACTGAGACAAATCCTAAAGCGATTGGCTAGGAATGGAATTTAGAAATTAGAGCAAGACAGGAAAGATAAATCACTGGGACGTTCATAAGCTGGTATCACTACAAGTAGCACCATCACAATACAGTGGTCATGCTCGGAGGAGTAATAAGTAAATAAATAGTGGTTTGATTTCATAAGCATACTGAAGGGGCAGCTAAACACGGTATCTGAAGAAGTAAGAAAAGAATGGATTTTATTACCCTGTCAATGAGGTATTGAAAACCACCTCGCCTACTTGAGTCCCGGAAGCACCGAAGGATTTAGCATTCCACACGGAGCCGTCCTCGAGAACGAGGCGAGCGTCGCTAAGCTTCCAAGGCCTCTCCACCGCTGGCGCCCCCTGATTCGCTGCCGGGCTGGCGACGGAGCGGCATACCACGGCCTTGGTCGTCCTCACGAGGGCCACTCGGCCATGCTGCCCAAGTCCGCCGATAGAGGGCGGCGCGGGGGAGGTGCGCCGGTGGACGGCGTGGATGGCTGGGCGGGAAGGGAGGGGGCGCATCTGGGGGAGCATGTTGGGGAAGGATGGGAGGGGAGAGGCTGGGCCTGGGGTGAGTAGGGGATGCTTGCGCCGCCGCCGCCGACCTGCTTAGGGTTTTGATATGAGAGGTTTCTTCCTCCTCCGCTTTGGCTCTACTAGTAAAAGTGAGGACGCATATATCGTTTTCATATCTTCTCGACGCGAAAACGGATACGGAAACATCGCGGTACTGCTATCATTTTCGCGTTTTCCCACCCCGATAGAGAAACAGACGTGGACACACTAGTATGCCAAGTTTGACTATACATTCGATCCCTAGAAAAATTAATTTGGATCAGTGGTCGGTCACACACTTTTGACCCAGCCATACCTCTCGTATCGGCTCTACATGTATGAGTTGACCAACACCCTACGTATTCAGCTCATGTCCGACGCGAATATAGGAAGACCTAAACACGCCTACCACATCAGACTAATGTGAGGACCCACCGAACACTCATCGTTGCCCGGTGATCTAGTGAGGAGGACGCTCCAGCACGCTGCCCAAAGGAAGCAAATGCAGCTAATAAGCCGGTTGGCGACTTCCAATCCTAGTCACTTTCATTTTTCTCCCCTCTGCGCCGCCACCCCCATCCGCTCATAGCTCGGAGCCCGTTGTTCGTCCATAGCCATGGGCCAACAACATAGCATCATCTATGTCATGCTCACCCCGGAGTGCCGGTTGCAGCTCCTAGAGAAGATTCAGGGCCAACATGCCGCTTGGATTGCAGCTGACCTGCCTCCGAACTCTCTGGAGCATGAAGAGGAGGAGGAGGAGCAAGCGTCAGAAAGCGCACGTGGAGGGGGGAGGGAGGAAGTTGAGGCGGATCCAGCACCTCCGGCTACCAGATTCGGCATTGGTGACACACAAGCGGAGTACGGGGTCACCCAAGCAGATAGGAGACGGCGGAGCAGCAAGCCATCCTCAATTCCATCCAGCCGGAATCGAAGATGAAGGCCAACCGTTGCTTCCTCCGCAAGGCGCGGGCGAAGCGTCACCAACTCTTTTGGACATGGAGTCCGATGAGGAGCCAAAGATGCGGGCGGCGGCCAACGATCATGAGGCCTATCCGGCCGACAGTGTCGGCATGGAAGTAGTCTACATCTCCGACGATGAGTAGGCTAGTAGTTTCGAATTTCTAGTATGCAACTTTAGTGTTGTGTGATATTGTATGGATTTTGGGTGTCAAATTAAAGGTACGTGGTTGTAGAGGCTGTATCGGACAAAATAAAGGGTGAGCGGGCCTTCTCCACAAACGCATTCGCAGACATTTGAGGGACTAGATTAGTTGGGTGAGGTTGTAGATGCTCTGACACCAACACCAAGTGTATCTCTCAATGACTCAAAAAAAGTATCTCCCAAAAGTTTGATGCCCTAAAACTGTTTTTACACCCGAAGAGAAGGGTTATGATGATAAAAAGTTATCTATGACAAAATAATTAAAATTTTGCAATATCATAACACACATTTATCGTAGTAGATTGAGCGGTGAGGTAAGGAACAGTGTAGTTGCACACAGCCATTGCCTTATCAAAAAAGCTAGGGTTTCTCCGCCTCCCGTCGATGCCGCCAGCGGTCCGCCTCATCTCCGGTGGTCTTAGGGTCATGGGGACGGAGTGGATCCGGGCCTTTGCCGATGGGAGAGCTTCGTTTTTAGATCTTTCTTTGAGTTTTGTTAGGGTTTGTGGCATACTCACAAAGGCGAGACGACGGCAGTTTCCTGAAAATGGAATAAGGTTCTCTTATCCTAGCCCCCGTTTCGGTGGTGCGTTTGGCGTCGTCGGTGGACGTGTGAAGGTGTGTCTCCGGAGATCTGCCTTTGGTGGATTTGCTCGGATTTAGTCGTTGTTCGTCATGTTCGTGTGTCTTCAGGTTGGATCCTTCTGATCTACACTACTCTTCATCGGTCGTGGTTGCTGTTCTGGTGCGTTGGTCTTATGTGGCTTTAGCACGGTAACTTCTCGACTCTCTACTACATGTCTACATGTCTACAACAAGTTTTGCCAGGCTCCGGTGAGGGAGGGCGATGACAGCGGCGCGCCTTCAGCTCGCTTCGGTGCTTATAGTCATCGCTAGGTGGTCTACGCATCTGGATGTATTATTATTATTATTTCTAGCGCTCGTTATACTACCATAATTGAAGATGAATAGATCAGAAGCTTTCTCGTAAAATTCATAACACACATAAAAAAATATCAAAATTCAAGTTCAAATACTCCGGAAAAAAAGTAAAGTTCAAGTCCACATAATTCAAGTTCAAGTTCGAATTTAAGTATAAAATTGAAAGCATTGTGCATCAGAAACACAAACAAAAGCGCATAGAACATTAATGCATAGAGCTATCAGATGTCATGGTCGTAATTGCCATTACTAGTGCTTGCATATCTTCATTATTTGAATTCTGGCACCATTGCCACCCATCAATCCTCATATGTCACTTTCCTCTTCCCATGAATCATCCAAAGCCTCAAACCCTGCCATGAAGCCTCCCATAAACCTGCACTAGTGGCATGATGTAAATTTTTGGGCATGATGTAAAAGAATGCCACCATATGCCTATAGGGCAGTTGTTGGAGGCGTATATTTGCCCCAAAAATTCACAATTTTTTTTGGCACAATGGCTATTTTTGGGTGGTTGTTGAAGATGCTCTGAGAGCAATGTCGGTAGTCACCATAATGTATATGGAGCATGCTCCATATGCATTTGAAGGATGCCAGCCATTGTGCTAGCTCATGGCCGCCATATCTCAACCTCCATTATTTATTTATTTCGTTTTCTTGCTCATACACTTGATTCTCTCCAAATTTAAATGTTTAACACACTAATTAAACATATGCATAATTTTTAAGAAGTTGCATGAACAAAAGCATCTAACCAATGACATTTAAATATTTGAAGCATACGTGCTTCCATCTCTTCCCGACGTCGTCGGCTCTCTTTCATGGCATCCCATCTTGTCCTCTTTTCTTGATTTCTCTTCTCGGCATACTCGTTTCTTTTCATCATCAAATCATTGATCTTTTTTTATCACCTCCATCTCTTCTTCTCTCTTGAGCTTCACCTTTCCTCTCTTCCTCCCATCAGGCTGACCCATGCTAGAGGCCGGAGTGGGACTTCTAGGAACTTTTTTCCTTTCCTCTCTGTCATCATCATCATCTTCACCATCATCCATCTCCCATCTCGTCCTCTTTTCTTGGTTCTTCCTATCCTCCATCTTCACCGTCGTCCATTATCTTCGCTCGCTTTTATCCAGAAAAGAAGACTTACAAAGTAAGATGCATGATTGGAAACTTTCTACCAAAACCAGGTGAAAGCGTAGTTAAAACCTATCTAAGGTATCACTCTCTTCTTGATCAATGCCCTCGTCACAATTACCCACCATGGATGATATTGCATTTCTTTTATGGAGGGTTGAACATCTGGAGGGGCATTTATGGACTATAGTGTTACTCGAGCTCGGTGTTGCTAGAAAAAATCGATTTAATCAAGAATCTTGGGATTTAGGTAAAGGGGGTAACGGAGGAGTAGAGTCTGATTATGGCTGTGTTAAAACCTTCTTTGAATCTGGCGAAATAGATTATATGAGCGGATATTTTTATGTGGACTCTGACTTTGTTTTGTAGACCATAAAATATTTTTCTAAGCATTTACAAGTTCCCAATGAAAATTGGGAGCACTACACCAAAGAAAGCCAAGGAGGCGAGGTTTATTGAAACAATTGCCGATGGCATGGTTTGATAGGTTCAGGTGGGTTGTTTGAAATATGGGGCATGGTCAATATAATGGTGATCAAATGGTGTTCTATAGACACACTGATAAGATGACCATTCTTGCGGTGTATGTTGATGATATTATCATCACTGAAGTTGATAATGAGGAAATAAAGAAATTGAAGGGGTGTATGAGCAAGGAGTTTGCGGCAAAGGATTTGCGCTATCTAAAATACTTATCATAGAAGTGACCCGGAGAGAGAAGGGAATATATTTGTGCCAACGAAAACACACCTTGAATCTCTTGAGTGGTATGAGCATGATGAGATGTCATGCAACCCTAATCAAATTGAACAAAATCATCAAGTTACAACACAATCAGGTGAGCTAGTGCATAAAGAAGGTTATCATAAACTGGTTGGGAGGTTATTATACTTGTGTCACACCAGGCCTTACATCACATATACCATGTGTGTGTGGTGAGTAGATACAAGCATGAACCAAGGAGTGGGGCATCTTGATACATCACAGAATTTCAAGATTCTTGAAGGGCATTCCAAGCAAAGGGTTGTGGTTTGCGAAGAGTGGACATCTTAAGGTGGATGACAATAGTGATTCTGATTTGGCCAGTTGTCAAGATGATAGAATATCAACTTCAGGCTATTATGTGATTGTGGGAGGAAATTTGGTGTCATGGGGAAGCAAGAAAAAGACCGTTGTGTCTAGATCAACAGAGGAAGCTAAGATTAGAGCATTATCTCAAGGGTTGAGTGAGATGCTTTGGGTGAAGAATCGACTGAGCGAGTTGAAACTTCTGAGGAAGAGACCCTTGAGAGTGTGGTGCGACAATCAGTCTGCTATAAGCATTGTCAATAACCCAGCTCAACATGACATGACAAAACATGTAGAAATTGATCGCTTTTTTAGTAATAAGAAACTTAATATTGTGATCATCAGGCTTACTCATGTCAGCTCTAGACAGCAGGTTGCAGACTGCTTGACAAAGGGCTGTAACTTGCATGTGACAAGATGGAATTGATCTATATCTACCATCCATCTTGTCATCTTGAGAGGAAGTGTTAAACCGGTATGGACCCTGCCCATCTGTCTTAGGCCCATAGGGCCCAACCCATGTGCTGACCTAGAAGAGGTGGAGCTGGTCGTTCTCTCCTCCCAGGCACAGCAACACCACACACACACACACACACACACAACACACACGGACACGGTACGCATCTCTCACGGACAACATGGAACCATTTCTCTAAATTCTTGAACAGTCCTTGCATGAAGGCAACACTAGAAGCTCCGTTTTGATTAGGCAGCCTGCATAAACAGAGGAGCAAATGAATAGTTTTGACTTGGTAACAACCTGGTCTCAATAATGGACCGACCGCAGGTTTCAAAAAAAGAAAGAAAGAAAAGGACGAATTACTTTGTAAAGGAGTCTCAGCAAAACATAAGATAACAGCAAAGTTGGCTTCACCTTATCTGAAGAACAAATGAAGGTCAAGCCAAGACCCATCACCCAGAAATCATGACAATTCATAAATCACAAGAAATAGTTTATGTCATATTCCTCAGTTATTGCTCTCCCTGATATTTTCCTCTGCAAGGTGGGCAGTTGAGATGTCATTATTAGACAGAAATGGAGGGTTGCTGAATTATTGATCTAACACTATGAAACATAGATAGTTACTATTAATCTGTCCAATACAAGGCCTCGCTGCTCTCATATCTTAAGAAGTTATATTCGATATAACTTGGATGTGAGGTTAAATACGTCACGGGGGCACAGGATAACTAACCTGTATCTGTGTGGTGATGTGTCCAGCGCCCTAATTTAAATTGCATGACATTATTAATAAAACAACTACAATATCGCAGAAAATATAACTGCAGAAGTCCGAGAAAGAAATAATGTGTACCTGAAATTGCTTCACTGCCCAAGATACATCACTCCAGGTTTTTGTTTCTATGTCCTCCCATAGTAAAGGTGCCTGAACTGTCTCCACATGCTGGATAAGCCTTAAGCTACCTGTCATATGATAAATTGGAGTGAGTGAACTGCAGATTATGCTAAAAAGGGGATCACAATGTCTCAGCCGGGGCTCGCTCCTGATTTGAAGAAGACTTCTTACTTGTAACAAAGGCTTCTTCCCAAAGTTCACGCTTGGACCATGATGGTGAGACCTCACGTACTGGGATCCCAAGATCATGGCATTCCCTATTCCAAAGAAATAAACTTGTGTTAAAAGAATTCAGCATTTGACATTATGTGCAGCACAAAAAATCTAAA